>NW_020954571.1:17997750-18002784 GCF_900497805.2 Vombatus ursinus | reverse complement strand
GATAGATAGATAGATAGATAGATAGATAGATAGATAGATAGATAGATGGCATGGGGTGAGTTAAAGATGAAGGGGTCATATCTGGAGAATCAAATTAAGTGGTAAGAGAGGATTGTATGGGGAGAAGGAGAAAGTGAGAGGTAGAATGGGATAAATTATCTCACATAAAACAGGTTCTTACAGTGGCTTTTACAGTGGAGAGGAAATGGAGGAAGGTAAGAAGGAATGAGTGAATCTTATTCTCATTGGACATGGCTTAAGGAGGGAATAACATACACCCTCAATTAGGTATGGAAATCTACCTTACCCTACAGGAAAATGGGGGGGAGGGGACAAGAGAGCAGGAAGATGATAGAGGGGAGGGCAGATTGGGGGAGGGGGTAATCAGAAGCAAACACTTCTAAGGAGGGACAGGGTCAAAAGAAAAAATAGAATAAATGGAGGGCAGGTTAAAATTAAGGGAAATATACTTAGTTTTTCACAACATGACTACTATGGAAGTGTTTTACATGAGTACACATGTATAACCTGTATTGAGTTGCTTTCCTTCTCAATGAGGCTAGGTGGGGAGGGAGGAAGGGAGAAAATCTGGAACCCAAAGTTTTAAAAGCAAGTGTTAAAAAATTTGTTTTCACATGCAACTGGGAAATAAGATATACAGGAAAAGAGGTATAGGAATCTATCCTGCCGTACAGGAAAATTGAAGTGGAAGGGGATAAAAGAAGCAGGGGAGAGGTAGAAGGCAGGGTAGATTAAGGGAAGGGGTATTTAGAATGCAAGTTATCTTGGAGTGGGGGAGGGATGAGATAGGGAGAACATTTGAAACTCAAAATCTTGTGGAAGTGAGTGTTGAAAACTAAAAATAAATTAATTAATTGAAAATAAATAAATTAAAAAAATTAATCTGCCCTACTTCAAAAACTTAATAAATAAATGAATAAATAAATAAATAAAATGAGAAGAGAATAATTGCATTACCTTTTTCCGACAAAGGTCTCATTTCTAAAATATATGTTAAATGATTCAAATTTATAAGAGCCATTTTTCAGTTGATAATGGTCAAGGGATAGGAAGAGGCATTTTTCAGAGAAAGAAATCCAAGCCATATGCAAAATGTTGTAAATCACCAGTAATTAGAGAAATGCAAATTAAAGCAACTCTAAAGGTATTTACTCACACCCATCAGATTGGCTAAGATGACAAAAAGGGAAAGTGACAAATCCTGGAAAGGTTTTAGAAAAACAGATATACTAATGCACTGGTCTAGTCAGTCTAGAAAGCAATTTGGAACAATACTGAATAAGTCATTACTTTGTGCTTTGACAAACCAAAAAACATGAACAAAGTGTGGTGAACCAACAATAACACTATGAAGTCTATAGCTCAAAGATCTTTTTACAAAGAGGAAAATTACTGATGTGTACAAAAATGTTTATATCAGCTCTTTTCAGGTTGTGGAGTAAAAGCAGTGACTTGCTTGAGCCCTCCCCCAAACCCCACAGGCAGTTGTGGCAGTTTCTAGACTTCTCAACCCATGAATGCCAAAGACAACTTAGAAGGTCAGTGTGGAAAGTCTGTTTCTGCAGTGGTAAGAAAGAAGCACTGTGGGATTCCAGCCCCATTCCCCAAGCTCAATCCCAGGGAAATGGCTGTCTCCTGAGCTTTCCACCCACAGACTGAGGGGGAATTGAGTGACTAATCACAGGGTGATTGATTGCAGGGATCACTCTGCTGGTGCAGGATTCTCTTCTTTGCCCATGCTTGGATCTGGGTCACAGTTCTGGGTGGTGGTCCTGGGGCCAGGAGGAGCACTGGCTCTGTGGAACTTGTAGTGGCAGTGGAGAGGAAATCCTCCTCACAGTTCCAAGACAGAAAAGAGTGCTTGTGGTTACTCATAGACCAGAGCACAGGATAGAAAAGGAGTAAACCCCTCACCCTTGATAATAGCACCTTGGAAGAAATGAAAATTTACAGGTCCCTAGAAGTATCTCTGAAAATAGCTGTACAAACCCCCAAAGCTCTAGAGAGTGCATTCTCCACACTGGAAGCAGAGCCCTATCTTTACAAAGAGTTTGTAACTCAAGTAACTGGCTGGGATCATGAGCAAGCAGCACAAAAAGAGTCAGACTATATTATCTTACTTTGATGAAAAGATCAAAACACACAACCAGAAGAAGACAACAAAGCCAAAGCTCCTACATCCAAAGCCTCCAAGAAAAATATGAATGAGTCCCAGGCCATGGAAGAGCTCAAAAAGGATTTTGAGAAGCGAAGAAGAGAAGTAGAGGAAAAACTGAGAGTGATGGTAAAGGAGACCGAAAAAAAAAATATCGAAGAAAAAACATCTTAAAAAATAGCCTAACCCAAATGGCAAAAGAGGTCCAAAAAGCCAATGAGGAGAAAAATGCTCTAAAAAGCAAAAATGGTGAAATGGAAAAGGAACTCCAAAAGATTACTGAAGAAAATACTTCCTTAAAAATTAGAATAGAGCACTTGGAAGCTAATGACTTTATGAGAAATCAAGACACTGTAAAACAAATCCAAAAGAATGAAAAATTAGAAAACAATGTTAAATATCTCATTGGAAAAACAACTGACCTGGAAAATAGATCCAGGAGAGAGAAATTAAAAATTACTGGACTATCTGAAAGCCATGATAAAAAAAAAAAAAGCCTAGACATCATCTTTCAAGAAATTATCAAGGAAAACTGTCTTGATATTTTAGAACCAGAGGGCAAAATAGAAATTGAAAGAATCCACTGATCTCTTCCTGAAAGAGATCCCCAAAGGAAAACTCCTAGGAATATTGTAGCCAAATTCCAGAGTTCCCAGGTCAAGGAGAAAATATTACAAGCAGTCAGAAAGAAACAATTCAAATATTGTGGAAACACAATCAGGATAAGACAAGATTTAGCTGCTTCTACATTAAGGGACCACAGGGCATGGAATATAATATTCTGGAGAGCAAAGAAGATAGGATTACAACCAAGAATCACCTACCCAGCAAAACTGAGTATAATCCTGCAGGGGAAAAAATGTTGATTCAGTGAAATAGAGGACTCTCAAGCATTCTTGATGAAAAGACCAGAGTTGAATAGAAAATTTGATTTTTAAATACAAGACTCAAATGGAACATGAAGAGGTAAACAGGAAAGAGAAAATTGTAAGAGACTTATTAAGGTTGAACTGTTTACATTCCTGCAGGGAAAGATGATATTTGTAACTCATGAGACCTTTGTCAGTATTAGGGTAGTTGGAGGGGAAAAAATTATATGTACATATATATAGATATAGATAGATAGAGGGCACAGGGTGAGTTGAAAATGACGGGGTCATATCTGGAGAATAAAATTAAGGGGTGACAGAGTAATATACTAGGAGAAGGAGAAAGGGAGAGGTAGAACAGGGTAAATCATCCCACAAAAAAAAACAGAAAAGAAAAGGCTCTTACAGTGGAGGGGAAACGGGGGAAGGTGAGAAGGAATGAGTGAATTTTATTCTCATAGAATTTGACTAAAGGAAGGAATAACATACACACTCAATTGGGTGTGGAAATCTGTCTTACCTACAGGAAAATAGGAGGGGAAGGGAACAAGAGAGTAGGGGAATGATAGAGAGGAGGGCAGACTGGGAAAGGCAGTAATCAGAAGCAAATACTTCTGAGGAGGGACAGGGTCAAAAGAAAGAATAGAATAAATGGGCGGGTGGGATAGGATTAAGGGAAATAGAGTTAGTTTTTCACAGCATGTCTACTATGGAAGTGTTTTGCATAACTGCACATATATAACCTATATTTAGTTTCTTGCCTTATCAATGAGGGTGGGTGGGGAAGGAGGAAGGGAGAAAATTTGGAACCCAAAGTTTTAAAAACACATGTTTAAAAAAAATGTTTTCACATGCAACTGGGAAATAAGAAATACAGGAAATGGGGTACAGAAATCCATCCTGCCCTACAGGAAAATTGAAGGGGAAGGGGATAAGATAAGGGGGGAAGAGATAGAAGGGAAGGCAGACTAGGGGAAGGGGTATTTAGAATGCATGCCATCTTGGGGTGGGGGGAGGGGTGAGACAGGGTGAAAATTTGGAACTCAAAATCTTGTGGAAATAAATGTTGAAAACAAAATAATACATAAAAGTTACCATTAAAAAGAAAATATTTCCTTAAAAATTAGAATGGAGCAATTGGAAGCTAGGGACAATTTGAGAAATCAAGGCACTGTAACACTAATCCAAAAGAATGAAAACAATAGAAGAGAATGTGAAATATCTCATTGGAAAAACAACTGACCTGGAAAATAGATCCAGAAGAGAGAATTTAAAAATTATTGAACTATCTGAAAGCCATGATCAAAAAAAAGAGCCTAGACATCATCTTTCAAGAAATTATCAAGGAAAACTGCCCTGATATTTTAGAACCAAAGGGCAAAATAGAAATGGAAAGAATCTCTCGATCACCTCCTGACAGAGATACCCAAAGGAAAATGCCTAGAAATATTGTAGCCAAATTCCAGAATTCCTAAGTCAAGGAGAAAATATTGGAAGCAGCCAGAAAGAAACAATTCAAGTATTGTGGAAACACAATCAGGATAACACAAGATTTAGCAGCTTCTACATTAAGGGACCGCAGGGCATGGAGTATTATATTTCAGAGGGCAAAGGAGATAGGACTACAACCAAGAATCACTTACCCAGCAAAAATGAGTATAATCCTTCATGGGAAAAAATGATCATTCAATGAAATAGGGGACTTTCAAGCATTCCTGAGGAAAAGACCAAATCTGAATATAAAATCTGCTTTTCAAATGCAAGACTCAAGTGAAACATGGAAGAGATAAACAGGAAAGAGAACTCATAAGAGACTTATTGAGGCTGAACTGTTTACATTCCTCCAGGGAAAGATGATATTTGTAACTCATGAGTCCTTTGTCAGCATTAGGGTAGTGGGAGGGAAAAAATTATAGTATGTATAGATAGGTAGATAGATAGGTAGATAGATAGATAGATAGATAGATAGATAGATAGATAGATAGATAG
>NW_020954571.1:17905118-17997740 GCF_900497805.2 Vombatus ursinus | reverse complement strand
TAGATAGATAGATAGATAGATAGATAGATAGATAGATAGATAGATAGATAGATAGATAGAGGGCACAGGGTGAGTTGATGATGAGGGGGTGATATCTGGAAAATAAAATTAAGGGGTGAGAGAGGACTATACTGGGAGAAGGAGAAAGGGAGAAGTAGCATGGGCTAAGTTATCTTACATGAAACAGACAAGAAAAGGCTTTTACAGTGGAGCAGAAAGGGGGGAAGGTGAGATGGAATAAGTGAATCTTATTCTTATACCCCATGCACAATGGGGTATGGACATATATCTTAACTTATAGGAAAATTGGGGGGGAAGAGGCCAAGAGAGCAGGGTGATGATAGAGGGGAGGGCAGATTGGGGGAGGGGATAATCAAAAGCAAACACTTCTGAGGAGGGACAGGGTCAAAAGAGAGAATAGAATAAAGGGGGTAGGATAAGATGAAGGGAAATAGACTCAGTTTTTCACAACATGACTACTCTGGAAGTGTTTTGCATGACTACATATCTATAACCTGTATTGATACACTTACCTTTTTAATGAGGGCGGGTGGGGAGGGAGGAAGGGAGAAAATTTGTAATCCAAAGTTTTAAAAACACTTGTTAAAAAATATATATATCAGCTCTTTTCATGATGGCAAAAAATTGGAAACTGAGGGAGTGCTCTTAATTGGGGAATAGTGAAACAAGTTATGGTACGTGAATGTGATGGAGTAATATTACATTGCAAGAAATGCTGGAGACAGTTTCAAAAAAGTCTGAGAAGACTTGTATGAACAAATACAAAGTAAACACAGTAGAACCTAGAGAAAATGTACATAATAATAATATTGCAAAGACAAACATCTTTGAATGATTTGGGAATTCTTATTAACACAAGAATGAGCCATAATTCCAGAGGATGCATGATGAAACATGGTACTCATCTCCAGTTAAAGAAGGGATGAAGCCATACTGAAAATTGAGACATCATTTTTTGGGATGTGGTTAATGCAGGATTTTGTTTTACTTAATTCTACATTGCAATGAGTTTTGAGGTTTTTGCTTTCTTTATGTGTGGAAGAGGAAAAGTAGAAATGAGAAAATTAGGAACTGAAAATTTTTAACAAATTTAGTAAAAAAGAGAAATACAATCATGCAACCCTGATATTTCACCTGATACCCAGCAAACTGGAAAGATGACAAAAGAGAATACTCAATGTTGGACTAAACAAAGTTGTGGAAGGATAGCCAAACTAATTCACTATTGAGCAAATAATGAATTAGCTCATCCATTCAGGAAACAGAAATAACAGGAGTTAAATGTCCATATCCATTGACTCAGAACCTTATTCTTAGACACATGCTCCAAGAAGGTTAGTGGTAAGAGCAGCTAGGTGGCACAATGGATAGAGCACTATCCCTGAATTCAGGAGGACCTGCATTCAAATCCGACCTCAGACACATAAAACTTATTAGCTGTTGACCCTGGACAAGTCACTTAACCCCATTGCCTAACCAAAAAAAAAAAAAGAAAAAAAAGATCAGTGGTAAAGATAAGTGTCCTACATACATCTAAATGTTTATAGAAGCACTTTTGTAGTAGTAAAGGCCTAGATGGGAAAGTCCATATTTTGAAATCAATTGGAGAATACCTGAATATATTGCATTATTTGAATGGAATGGAATGGAATATTAATGAGCTATAAGAAATAAAAATATGATAAATGTACATAAAGTAGAAAGACATAAAATTATGCAAAATTATATGCACAATAACTTCAACAATGTAAATGGAAAGAGTAATGACCATATGAACAATATGAAACTGAATCCTTAGTCCAAAGAAGAGATGAGAATGTACTTCTCTCCATTCTTTGTAGAAGTGAGGGAACATGAGTATGAAATTCTTCATCAAATGTCAGATATGGTTGATATGTTGGCTAATTTTGCTAAAAAACATTTCTCCTTTTTGATTCTTTGCTATAAAGGAGGATATTTGTAAGAGGGGGAAAAGGAGAGATAAATTAGGAAATGTAGATGATGTAAAAATAAAATGTATCAATAATTCTTTGAAAAATATTTCCCTCTTCATTACTAGTCTTACCCATTCCGGGCAAAGTTTGCCCAATATTTCATCACCATCCTGCTAAGTTGCTTCTCCTCTTTTGGGGAACCATCTGAAAATGAGAATTACAGATATCAGAATGTGACTAGTATATGTTAAAGAACAGAACTGTGAAGTTTATCTTCAGTGCCCACTCCACTTTGCTTTGCTTTCACAACTTGTTTCCTTTAAAAGATAGATTCATGTTTTGTTTTTACCTTCCAACATTTACAAATTATTCTGGCTTATTGAGAAGCCCCTTGTAATATTAAAACAGTTTAGCAAAAACATTAATACAGTAAAAGTTCATTCAACATATTACATCTGTAGCAACCCCACTGCTCTCACCACATACATATTTCTCTTTTTAAAAAAATTAACAAATTTGTATTTTTTTTCTCCCTATTAAATGCCACCCCATTGGGAAAAGGAGGAGCAAATTTCTTTTTAAGAAATATGCATAGGCAAACAGAAATTATTTTTAATAATTCATACTGTTTTCCAGATTGGTTGTATGTATCCACAAGTTCAGTAACAATACACATACATCCATTTACTAAATTCCCTTCTTTATCCTTTCTCTTTTCATTTTGTGTCATTTTTGCCACTTAAATGACTGTGAGGTAGAGTCTCAGAATTACTTTAATTTGCCTTTATCTAACTAGTAGTGATTTGGCACATTATTTCATGTGGTTAAAAATAGCCTAGGCTTCTTCCCCTGAGAATTGTCTGTTCATATCCTTAGACCCTTTATCTATAGGAGAATGGACTCTTTTCTCATAAATTTTAATTGATTTTTTTATGTATCTTGGAAATGAAAAATTTGTCAGGGTAATTTGCCTCAAAGGTTTCTTTTCCAGTTAATTATTTGCCCTTTAGTCTTAATTTTTTCAGATGTTTGTGCAAAAATTTTTATTATACTTTTATGCAATATCAATTAAATATCTTAGTTTTTATTTTTACTTTTTTTAAATGTTCATATTCTTATTTTAGTACTTACTTGAGATTTTAATTTTGTCTAGTTTTCTAGTATTCTAGTTGCATTGTCAATTCACTGATTTGTTTCATTTATTATTAATAAAAGTGGTTAGACATATAAATTTCCTTCCAAACTTACTTTAACTTGGGGCAGCTAGGTGGCACAGTGAATAGAGCTCTGGCCTTGGAGCCAGAAGGACCTGAGTTCAAATCCAGCCTCAGATACTTAACACTTACTATCTGTGTGACCCTGGGCATGTCACTTAACCCTGATTGCCTCACCAAAAAGCAAAAAAAAATTACTTTGACTCAATATTAAAAGTTTTGGTATGTTGTCTCACTGATGTCATTGTTTTTAATAAAATTTCCAATCATTTCTATAATTTGTTCATTGACTCAACAATTGTTTAGGTTTAACTTACATAGTATCCAGTTGATTCGAATAATTCTATCCATGATTCTGTATTTAATATAATAGTATTGCACTATGATCAATAAAGGATATTTAAAATATTTTTGCTTTTTCAGTATTTGTTTGTGAAGTTTTATGTCCTAAGATATGATAAATTTTTGTAAAGCTGTGAATAGCCTTTTAATATTCATTAAAATTCTATCACATCTAATTTTTCTAAAATTCTGTTCATGTTTTAACTTCTTTCTTAATTTTTTGCTTAAATTTGTATAGGGCTGATAGAGGTAAATTGATATCTCCCAGTATTATAGTTTTACTGTCTATTTATCTTTATAATTCATTTGGTTTTCACTTTAAGAATGTATGAGCTTTGATATTGGGTTCATACTTTAAATGTAGAAAAAAATTCATTGTATATGTTACTTTTCAGCAAAATGTACTTTTCTTCATCTCAACTATATCTTTGCCATTGCCTTGTAAGAGATCATAACTGCTACCTCTGTTTTTCATGTGTTTGTATGCATGTGTGTTTGTGTATGTGTATGTTTGTGTGTGTGGCATTCATCTGGCTGGGGTGGGGAACCTATGGCATCGAGGTCACATGTGGCCTTCTAGGTCCTTGGGTATGGCCTTTTGACTGACTTCAAGTTTTGCAGAACAAATGCTTTTATTAAGGGGATTTGTTGTGAAGTTTGGATTCAGTCAAAGGGTCACACTTAAGGACTTACAGGGCCACAGGTGATCTTGAGGCCGCAGGTCCCCCACTCCTGACTGTTGATGCATAATAGATTTTGTCCAATGCCTTATTTTAACTGTGTTAGTCTTTCTGTTTCAAATGTTCTTTTAAACAACTATTGTTGGATTTTGCTTTCAGATTCCTGCTAAATTCTTATGTGTTGCAGGTGAGTTCATCCCATTCACATTCAAAACTATTATAGCTAATTGCGTATCCCGCTCCCATTCTATTTTCTTATATTTTTCTTCTGCATTCTCTTCTTTTTCTGTTCATTTCAAGTTAGTTTGCTTTTTCCCTTGTTCTAACTTATTCTTCAATATCATCTCTCTAAGCTTAAGGTTTCTTTTGCTTATGACTAATCTTTCCCTCAATATACTATCCCTTTTTTTTTTATTATACTTTCCCTCTTCCTGTTCCTATCTATATCCTTGTGGAATTGAATGTTTTGCTACACCAAATTCTTGTGTGTTCTTCTCACCTTTGACTAGTGTATGTGAAAATGAAGTTTGAGTGGAATCTTCTCCTGTCACCTCTTCAATGTTTTATATAATTCTACTTGCAAAATCCGATTGCGTGTTTTAAAAAGTTCCCAAATATTTCTCCCATTTTCCCTTAATTCATCCTCTCTCCTCCACTCTCTTTTGTTATTTCCAGTTGGGAGTCCTCTCTTCCTCCAGACTTCCTATCCTTTACATTGAACAGTGCACTTTTTTTGTACATTTTCCTTGGACAGCACTGTACTTGGATAGAAAACTAGGGGAAAGTAGCAAGGCAAAAGTTTCAAGATGGAAGGAGAGGAAGTCAAATGCTCATGTCATGAAATCTGAGGGCACTGATGGTTTTTTTGACTTTGAAGCACAGAGATTCTTCAAAAGTATGTCATCATTTGCTCTCCTGACCTCATTGCCAGTATCTTTGAAAGCAGAGGAGCCATCAAAGAGAATCAAACTCCTGGAGTAGAACTATCTGGAATAATTGTGGCATTCTCCACTGCTCATCATAAGAGAATCTCAGAGCTAGAAAGGATCTCAGATTCAATCTAATCCAACTCATTCAGAACAGGAAAAACCTTGATGTCCTAATAAGTGGTCATCTAAACTCTGATTGAAGACTTTTGGTGATGAATAACTCATTACCTTAAGAGACAGAACAGGAATGCATTCAGGTAGCCAATTTTTTTGTTATATTATCCATTGCATTTGGTTCTACCCAAGCAGAGCAAATCTAATCACATATTATAACCTTTTACTATATGTTCTTGAAAATAGCTTTCCATCATTTGCTTGCAAAGTCTTCTCCCCTTCAAAGTAAACATTGACTGATTCTTTAACTATTCTCAAATGGCATGGTCTTAAATGACCTCCCCAATCTGGTTACTCTACTTTTGATGTTCTCTATGTTGTCAATGTACTCTCTAAATGGTGCTGCCAAGAACTGAACAGGATATAACAGATATAGTCTGACCAGGAGTGAGTAAAGCAGGACTATCAGATCTTTTATCCTAATCACCATGCTACTGTCAATGTGGTCTAGCATCACTTCCTCAGGGAAAGAAAATGTCTTGGTTCAGTTGTGACACTTGAGTTTTAGGGAATTGACCTTAGTATAAGTCTGAGGCTGGAAAACAGAGATGTTTGTTCTAGTTCCAGATCCATCATGAATCTGGGGTAAGTAATTTCACTCTCTGTGACACAGGAATCTCTATATTTTGGAGATAATACATCATCCTTTTTACCCCACAGAGGTGTTGTGAGAACCAAATGAGATAATAATAGAAAGGCACTTCAATAACCTAAAGAAGTTGAACATATGTAAGGACTAAAAATTACCTTTCAAAAATGGCCAAAAGGTAACATTTTAGTGAAGCTTTTGTAGCAAGCAAAGATTCATTACCTCTTAAAAATGGAGATCCAAAGACAGAAAAAATGTCATCCCCATGGTCTGCCTTGACTGTTGCTGGTTTCAAGTTTCCCCAAACACTTGACCGATGTTGAAATTCATACAAGTAAGTGGGTGCACCTGAATCTGAAAGGAAAGAAAATGGAGGAGAATTCATGAGTCCCTTATCACAAATGGACCATTCTGGATAATCTTTGGAAAGCTAAAAAAAGATTATATTCTGAGACATTATTTTAAACAATTGGAAAACATAGGTCCTGGGAACCTAATATAAGTAGAGGTACCAAGAGAAGTGTACAGAATGATGGCCAAAATGAAAGGAGGTGTGTTTTTTCTCCTAAGATTACTGTCTATCCTATGGTAGTTCATTGAATCTGCCTTCCTGATCATAGAAAATTAGAATTGGCTACAAACATAGAGATCATCTTGTATGATCTTCTATCTCATATGTAAATCCCTTTGGTATCATGCCAAATATATAGATATCCAGTTTCAGCTTAATAAAGGCAGCTCAATCTAGATTTCCATGCAACAGGTGCCATCATCATACTGCCCTTCCCAGCTGACCAACAAATCAGCAGACTGAATAATGGTATCTACTCAAAATCTGTCTCCATCATATTTCATGTCTTTGTACTATACATTTTCTTTTCATGTAGGAAAAATTTGAACCTTAGTCTTCAAAACCCAGTACTCTTTTCATTACATAGGCAGCTATCTAATCTGTCTCTAGGTAGAGTCTTTCCAAAGTAACTCCAGAATCATCTGATATCTTTGACTAAAAGCTAAAAGGGATATCCCTGGCTTTATCACCACCCCCTTCCCTCATATTCCCTCAAAACTCACCCCTGTTAAGTTGACCTAAAATCACAGTTGGGATCCAAAATGTCAAGTCTCCTAGCATTTCCAGAAATAGGCTTTTCTTTTTGACAGGGTCATCTGTCCCTCCAAGATACTCTTCAGTTATCATTGGAGTAAGTTCTTTGGGGATTTTCTGTAATGGCCAATGAAGCAAGAAGTGAAAAGTGATGGAATATTCATTCTTTCATTTCTTTTTTCTTTATCTATCAATTAATCTATCCATCCACCTATTAGCTTATCTCTTAATTGTCTTGATGTCTTATTTAATGTTGCCACAAGTAGAATTTCTCACAATAACATTGTCATTGCATTATAAACAAGCTTCAATATGTTATGAAACTCAGCTAAAATTCTTCAAGCAAATCATCCATTTATAATATTGCTTGTTAGATTAACTTCTTCAGAACTGTTTCATCTAAAATCATGATTTATGGAATAAATTACTAAAATTTGAGAAAATATGACTATTTGAAGGATTATTACTTTGTGTTAGGTCTCTTTGCTAGACATTTTGCAGAATATAAAGATGAATTAGACAAATTCCTTCAGTGTGACACAGTAGATGGAGAGTTGGGCTACGAACCATAAAGATCTGGTTCAAATCCTGAAACTGTCACATATTGGCTATGTGATTGTGCAAATTATTTAACTTCTCAGTGCTCTAGGATTTCCTCCAAGACTATAAACTGCAGAGAAGTTGTGAACCTGAATTGGTAGAAGAATTTTCCTTATTAGCATTATCCCCTACCAATAAAATCATGGATCAAGTACTACCCCCATACTGCCTTCACAGAGTTCATAATCTAAGGGGTTAAAACAGTGACACACATAAGCATAATGTAAAGTATATTTGGATAAATGCCTAAGAAAGGTATAAATAATATGCTATTGCACTGCCTGCAAGGTGGACAAGAATATTCCCAAATTGGTGGAGTTGTTGGGTAGAGAAGATGTGATAAATTCACTTCATGCATTCTCTCATTGGTCTTTACCATAGAGGTGGAAGGACCACATCAAAGGTTTCCATTTTCTAACCCAAGGAGACAATTCCAAGTTAAACTACTTTGTTCTTTGATTGCTTTCTCTGGGATTGAAAACATAATGTTGCAGTGGAAATTATACTGGAATGGGCATCAGGAGACATGGGTTTAAGTCCTAGCTCTGCCACAGACTAGATGTCTGACTTTTGGGAAACTGTTTCCCTTCTCTGGGCCTCAATTTTCTCTGATTATCAAATGAGGACATTAAACTAGATGGGCTTTAAGATTCCATCCTAGATATTTGATGGGTCTAGGTTTCTTACAAGAAGTGGGTAAGAATGCCATAATAGTTCCGTGGCCTTTGCTTGCTCCAGTTCATCCTCTAATATAGGATATCCCAGAATCTGCACAAAAAATGAAATTTTACACAACACGTTAACGGTTAATGGGAAAAGAAAAGTTGTCTAAATGATACAAATAAGGAAAATGTTTTTATTCTACTTTTAGCTTTGAAGTAAAGTTTTCTAATGAGTTTGATTAATTCAATAGATTAACATGACTTACAAAGTGTTCCAGGACATCACAAGAATAAAAAAGATTACAAAAATATTTCTCAAATCCTGAAAAGGACAGGCCCCACATCTACCCAGCAGTCAGAAGCATCCATTGAAACTGGGATTCCCATAGTACTTAGAGGGTTGGCCAATTATAAGTTTCTAGATTCTTAACCATTATAGCTTACCTAGAAATCAGACCTGAAAGGAGATGAGATGAGAACCACATTCCTTTAGATTACTAGAATTCTCCTTGTTAATATGCAGATGGCATTTGTTGAGGTAATTTTGAACCATTTATATATGAATATAGCTATCACTTATGTCTGAATGAGTTAGCTGAAAGACTCCTAAATCTAGTCCAACCAACTCATTTTACAGATAAAAAAAAAAAAAAAACAAAACTGAAGTTCACAGAAGAGCAATAAGTGACTTGTGCAAAGTCATATTAGTAGTGAGTATCAGAGCCAGGATTCAAACCCATGTGTGCAGATCCTAGATCAGATGCTCTTCCCACAATACCATATTGGTTCCACATTTGTGGAGATGGGAAGAGTCAAACCCAGGATTTCATACAAAACCTCTCTAATTTTATTGGGAAGAAAATTCTAGGAAGGATAAAGGCACAGCATTCCTTATGGGGTAAGGAGGGACACCAAGTGAAAAAAGACATGAGCTCTAAGCTTTGTCCTGTTATCATAGACACTGAATCACCCTGAAACAATCTCTTCTTTTCTATGGACCTTAGTTTTTTAATTTGAAAGATGAGAGGTTTGGACTTCATGTCTTTCGGCTCCAATGTTCTAAGATTCTGTGGGTGTGAGAGTGGTAGATGACCAGCTTTGCCTCTGCAACAATATAGCAATTGCCTAGAATATTTCCTTGGAAATGGAGTCCTGTCCCAGGGGAGAGAAGTGCAGGGTTGTTAACCCAGAATCAACAGTAAACCAACTCTTCGGAGAAGGCCAAGCACACTGAAGATTTAACTGGGGTGGATGAATTCTTGGTTCTAGAGAGATAAGGAGAAGACAAGATTCCAGAAGAAATACAATGCTCTTACATTTGGAAGAAACCAACCAAATTCATGGCTGGTGATTCCCATGATGTAGGGAATGCGCTTGAACTTCTTTTCAGCCAAGAGCTTCTTGGGACTTCTGGGGAAAAATACTCCATCCACAACTGCAGGTAGGAAGAGAAATTTCTGGGAGAAAAAAATAGTAACATAGTCAGTTTCTTTCCCTGACCCAGAATAATTTCATTTTTATATTATTTCTCTATTGTTTATGGAGGGACAGAGTCATAGCATCCTTTGGTGAGGTCAGCAGTGAAAAGGACTTGCAACTTTACTCTGGTTGTCCAAATCACAAGGATATTGATAGACAATGTCTTTAATTTGCCAATGAATTAATTATTTCTTGGTCAATTACTTTTGACTTTTTTACAATTGATTTCAACACAATGGATCAGAACATATATAAAGTCAGTTTAGTAGATAGTATGAGAAGCAGCTTGTATGTGGGAAAGGACAGGTGTATTAAAACTCATCCTTTATAAAGTGTTATCTTGACTCTGTATGGGGTGAAGTAATTATTGGATGATAATACATTGTTTCCTCTTCTTTTCAAGGTCAAGTTTAAGTGCCACTTATGCCATAAAGCCTTCCCTGCTTATTCTAGTTTACATGGATTTCTCTCTCTTTGAAAGCTACTTAACATTTATTTGGATGTGGAAAAAAAACCCTCAACTTGAAGTGAGAAGGCTAAAATTTGATCCATGACCCCAACATTTCCAGCCAACTCACATGGACATATCATTTATTCTCTTTAAATCTCAATTTCCTCATCTCTAAAACAAGATGATCCTTGTATTATGTACCTCACAGGATTATGAGGAAATTAAAAACAAAACACACAATAATGATCTGGTGTCATAGCATTCGTATATTACCTAAAATTTAATCAACCAAGTGTGCATTGCATTCTAATTGTTCTGTCTGTCCTGCCACAGAGTTATAAAATCTCAGAGCTGAGCATTTGTAATAAGAGTGAAGATGTTATCTAATCAAATGCATACTTTAACTGGTATGTCCTTTATAACAAATCCAACAAATGCCCATCCAGGAGTCATCAGAATACTTCCAATGAGGGGGAATTCATTACATTTGCAACCAGCTAATTGCACTTTTGAATAGTCCTAATTATTAAGTAATTTTCTTTTATGTCAAGCTTAAAGGTGCCTCTGCATCTTCTTCCCACTGCTCTTAGATGTGGTCTATGGGGTCAAACTAAAAAAAAAAAATGCTCTCCCACCAGAGAGCCCATAAACTACTTGAACACAGCTACCATAATTGTCCTGAGTATTTCCTTTTCTAGGCTGACCATTCCTTAATCCAAATCTCTGTGGTATAAGCTAGAGGACCTTCACCATCCTGGATGCCCTTCTCTGAAAAAAATCTTGGGTTTGTTGATTTTCCTAATAAATGATCATTCCTAGAAGTGAACAAAGTGCTCTAGGTGTGGTCTACCCATGGCAAAATGCAGAGAGTCTATAACCATCTCACTATTGTAAGTTTTGCCTCTGTAAATGAAGCTTCTTGGAGTAGGCCTATAAAAACTCCAAATTTTGTATAGAATGATTTTACATCTGTGCATGTCTGTATACATAATTGTGTCTAATGATAGTCATCTCTGGGAGAAGGATGGGAGAAAAAAAGGGGGAAAAAAGAAATTTGCATGATAATTCTATTATGTATTTAAAAGGAATATCAAGTTGTACATGATAGATCTGCAATTTGATGTGCAATCTTTGTTATTATATGATATTATGGAAATGCTTATTTTATTCAATAAATTAAAAAAGAAACATAGGTAGAAACTAAAATTCTACAGGGGACCTTAGTCCAGAAAGTATGAGATACCCTCAGTAATAAAATTCTAAATATACAAAGAGAGGCAAAACCAATGAGTAGAAAAAAATTGAAGATACTTGAAGAGATGATGTGGATACACAGAGAAACACTAGTAATTTTGAGTTGTTTTTTTTTTTTTAATGTGTAAAGAAGTAAAAGCAAGATCAGGTAATAGGAGTAATATAGCAAGTAATTTGCTATGGTCTTCAGAACAAAAAATGGTTTCAAAGGTGATAAAGTTTATAAGAAGCTAAGGCCAGTGAAGAAAAGTATAAATAACTAAGCAGGTATTTGAAGCTACACCAGGGAAGGGAGGAATTAGAAGATGGCTAGAACAGCTGCTTAGAGTGGTTGGGATGATAATAACTAAAAATAGAGGGAAAGGGTATTTAATTATTGTTTTCCTTTTGTTTTCTCTGCCAAGGAGAATGACCTTTGCACTAAAAATGGCAGAAAAAGATGGCTAATAGTGAAAGAATACTGAGAAAAGTACTGGAGAGAAATAAAGAGAAAGTAAGAGAACATTTGGCTACTACCCCTAACAAAGTGAAAAAATCTGGTCCCTAAGAACAATAACACTGGGTACTGAAAGAACTAGAATATCAGATCGCTAAGCCATTGTTAGTGATATTTGAAAGTTTGGGGATAATAGGAGAGGTATTGTAGAACTAGAGAAGTGAAAAGGTAGTCCTATTTTTTTTAATAAATGGAAAAGAACTGCAAATTATAGGACAATGAGAATGATTTCCATTCCTTGAGAAATTCTAGAATGGATTATTAAGGAGATGGTTAACAAACGAAGAGCTGATAAAACATCCATCATGGCCACATTAAGATGACCAATCATCTTAGTTTATCAGACATTTTTCACGGGGTTTCTATATTTGGAGATGATAGGAATGCTATAGATAGAGTTTACTCTCTTGTTCTTGTTCAGTCATACCCAACTCTTTGTGACCCTTTTTGGGGTTTTCTTGGCAAAGATATTGGAGTGGTTTGCCATCACCAATCTTCAGCTCATTTTTCAGATGAGGAAATTGAGGAAAACAGAGTTAAGTGACTTGCCCAGGGTCATGAAGCTAGTAAATATCTGAGGCCAGATTTGAACTCAGGAAGATGAGTCTTCCTGATTCCAAGCCTGGCATTCTATCCATTGATTTTAGCCAAACATAAGATAAGGCATCTTATCCTCTTCTTGTGGGAAAGATGGAGAAATGTAGACCAGATGATAATATAATTAGATGAATTTGGAACTGATTCTATGACCAGACTCAAAGAGAATTTGTCAATCACTCAATGTAATCTTGGCAGGAGATCTCCAGTACAGGAGTACTGCAAGGATCAGTACCTGGATTTGTTCTGTTTATTCTCTTCTTATTCAGGATTTGGATAAAAGGATTTATGACAGGGATGTGAAATTTGTGGATTATCCTAAGATAGGAAGGAAAGCTAACGCATGAGATAATAGTCAAGATTCAAAAATATCTTGAGAGGCTAGTCTAGAGCACTGGGCTGAATTTAACACAATCAAATTTAGCAGGGACAAATGTAAAATCTTTCACTTGTATCCAAAAATAAATTTCAAAATA
The DNA here is from genome assembly GCF_900497805.2 of Vombatus ursinus. Lineage (NCBI taxonomy): Eukaryota > Metazoa > Chordata > Mammalia > Diprotodontia > Vombatidae > Vombatus > Vombatus ursinus. Next base: position 17,984,737 of record NW_020954571.1, on the reverse strand, counting down.
CAGTGTGAAGAAGGTATGGTCAGATAGCAGTTTATCTGAAAAGGCCTGAAGACTTTTTTCCAAGGTCGATAGAAGTTGGCAGAAAGATGTGGAAACCAAAAAAGGTAGTGTTATCTTGGATTGCATAAAGAGAAGCATAGTTTCCAGAAACAGGGAGCTGTACACTCATCACACATCTTCTAGAGTATTTTATTCAGTTGCATATATCATAGTTTACAAAGAACATTGATGAGTTTAAGGGAAGCTAGGGGGTATACAACAACAATTGTAAAAGACTTTAAATCAATATCATATAAAAATTGGTTGAAGACACTGGACATATTTAGCTTGCAATAGATAAGACTTTGAGGGAGTCTAGTGGTATATGAATAACTGTCTGGTAGAAGAGGAGGGTAAAATAAAAAACAATGAGTGGAATTTGCAAAGAAATCATTTAGATATCAGTAAAAATTCTTAATAATTACAGCTATCCAAAATTGGAATGGGCTTCCTTGGCTGGTAGTAGGTTCCCCCTTAGTATAGGTCCTCAAGAAGAGGTCAGATGATAACTTTTCAGTTAAATTATAGTGAAGATTCTTTTCAGGGGTGGATTGAACCAGAAGAGTACTAAGGGCTCTCCCAGCTCATAAATTCTGTGATTCCATGAATCAAGGAAGAAAATTGTTCATGGTATAAGTAAATCACCTTCTCATTAACAAATCACATCAACACAAATTTTTTCATTTGGTTCTCATAAGACTTTAGAGGTAGATTCTTATACCCCATTATTTTGCAAATGAGGAGCATGAGGTTCAAAGGGGTTATAGAAATCACAGGACATGGAACTTTGAGGAACCTGAAAGATCATGTAGTCTAACCTTCTTATTCACCAAATATTATATTCTGTAGGTATTTATCAAGTACCTATAAATATGTGCTATATATGCATATGCTAAAGTCATAACTCAAATAGTCCTTGCCCTTAAGAATCTTTTATTTTTATCTATAAAGTAAAAAAAAAAAGCAACTCTGCATCTCTTTCTTCTACAGTTGAAGAAATTGAGGCTCCGAGGGGAGACTTATAGACTAATCCCAGTTCTTCTAATTCCTAACCCAGGATACTTTCCATGATAGCATACTACTACCAATGCAAGCCAGACTATACAAATAGACTTTCAGTTTAATAAGGTAACTGATTCAAGAAAAGAAAAAAAAATATTTACATCATGTACAAACCAGAGATTAATACAGTTGTGGAGTGAGGAGCTAGAATGATTCAAAAGTCTGTACATAGAAATTGTGGGGTTGGAGGGAATTTATTATGATGGAGTAATTGTCCAAGAGGTCTCCATGGAGCAGGTAGAATTTTAGGAAGAGATTGAAGAAAATACAAGCTTATAGAATCTTTATGTTTAATTATCTAAGGGGGCAATTAGCTTTAAAGTGATGGTGATGAGAAAGGTAGGGCTAGGGAGAACCTTGATTACTGTTGAACTAAGTGGACAAGGTCTGGATTCTCAGATAGCCAGTCACCCTAAACACTTTCCATTTAATAATTAGTCCAAAGCAAAGACCCTCTATAGCAGTTACAAGCATCTCCTCATAGGGTATAAAAGATATATGAGAGATTAATGAGATTGATATTGATCTTCATTGCCTAGAGCCTTGGCCTTTAATTTGAGAAGTGTAGAGGGTATCATTGGCCTAGCTCAAGTATTTCCCCATTCTAGAATATTTTTCAACCTTAAGTTGAGTAATTTGGATGCACAAAGTTTCTTTTGGCCATCCTCATCTTCAGGACTATTTTAGTATGGAAGGAAAGTTGAAGTGATACAAAGCTCTATCAAGAGTTCTTAACCTGTCATCAATGAATTTATTTTTAATATTTTGATAACTGTTTTTCAATATAATTGGTTTCCCCAACAATCCCCAAGGGTAAATCTCCCTGACTCCAGGTTTGGCATTCTATCCATTGTGCCACTTAGCTCCCCATTATGCTTAACTAGAGCTTAAATGAGCCAACAGTTGAAGTCAGCAATTAAGATAATAAGAATGCCTTACCTCTGTGGGGTCTCCTTGGAAATTCAGGTGGAATAAATCCTGTGAAGGCAAACAAAAGAAAGGTGGGAGAAAAGACTTCCCAGAAAGAGCTGTTCTTGCCACTTCCCTTGATAATCAGATTCATTCTCATAGCATTCTCAAGAAGATCCTCAGAGAAGCCTTATATAGGGCTTCTGGGCCCCTATATATCCTGGCAAAGCTGAGACATAAGAGCCACAAAAAGAGTAACAGGGTATCTAGGAACTTAAGCTTGGAGTCATAACCTCAAGTGCTTCTTCCTCTTACCTCACCCTAACCCATCCTTTAGGAAAAAAAAATATAAGTCAGGTAAACTGTCCTAGAAACAAAAGTGCTGGCACTTTTTCTCAAAAATTTTAATATGTAATCTTTCATAGCCCATACCTACTCCCCAGAACATATTGCCTCCATCCAAAAAAAATTGGGGGGAAAGGACAGTGTCACCTATTCATATAAGCCTACATTTGTATTTGATTGTATTTGGTGGAAATTATTTCAATGTTCCCAAAAATCACATAGGAAGAGTTTAATCATTGCATTTTTAACACATCAGAAGGGCCTGGTCCTTGCTCTACATCACTACAATCTCTGAACTCTCCTAAGTAAGGATGGGAAACCTGCAACCTCGAGGCCACATGTGGCCCTCTGACTCCTTAAGTGTAGCCCTTTGACTGAATCCAAACTTCAGAGAACAAATCCCTTTAATAAAAGGATTTGTTCTGTAATACTTGGACTCAGTCAAAAGGCTGCACCCAAGAACTTAAGATCTAAGTTTTCAGTCAGTCCCTAACAAGCTGGTTCCATATGTACAAAGCAGAGAATTGTAGCAATTATGCAAGTCATTCCAGGCCCGACAAACTACTTTGGCTTCACTTGCCTGGGCAATCTCCCCAGTTTTTTGGGACTTCAGTGAATCTAAATAAATATCCCGAGGTTGTATTTTGTTCTTCATGTATGGACGCAATCTTAGTCCCAGGTCAGACTGACTTAATGGAGAAAGTCAGAGAAATCCCTGGGAGGATAGCCCATGTGGTAAATATCCCTTTTTCCAAGGAAAGCAACAACCCATCAGGTTCTCAGAAATTTCAGGGTCTAAAGGCAACTGCTCTGCCTCCTTCCTTACCTTAGTCATCATTATAAGAACAAATTCTCAGAAATACTTGACTGTATGGTATCAAAGAGTATAGAGAACCTCAAGAGCTCTTCTAACCTAGACCCTTGAGATCAGGCAGATGGACATCAGAAATTAAACTCAGATACCAGATCATGACTAGATTATTTTCAAATTAACTAGGATGAGTTGAAGGGACTTTTTTTAAAAGTGGAGCTATAAGGCTAATTGGAGTGTAAGATAAGGAAATGACTTTTTTAAAAAAATCATAATTTAGATAATGTTTATAACACTTAGCATCCTTCAACTAAGAAACAAGCAAGGCTAGCATCCAGTTAACAAAAATAAATGGAAAAGATAGGAAGCTACTAGATGGTATGCTAATTGCATTGTAGGAAGTAAATTCTTTCCTAGTGAGAAGCAGCAACCCACCTCTACCCATGGCATTTCTTCACTGCACCCCCATAATATTGAGGTTTGTAGAAGTAGTCTTCTCTGTTTCCACTTAGTGCCATGATTTGCCAACTATTGCCTCTAATGAAAACACCCTCACTTCCCTGCCCAACAAAATATAGCTACCTATAATTCTGAAGATCAGAGAATCTCAGCCAAGGGAGACAATTCATGTCCTTTTGGGGAACCTGAGAGACTGAAATGATCAAACACAGTGAAAATTGTTCAAGGGCAGGAGATAAGAGTTTTAAGATCACCTACCATCTTCTGAGTTGTATTTAGGATCTCCTCCTCTGTCTTCTGCCGCATACAGTGAACCATGACGGCTGATGTAGTTGTTTTACATCCAGAAAAGGTGGCTATTTTCTGCAACAAAATAAAACAAGGAACACTTTTTTGCTACTATCCTATGTGGATAGAATAGATCTATCCAAACCATGGTGTGCCTGGATGTGGAACAACTTGGTGTATGGAGAATGTGCTGAATTTGGAGTCAGAAGACTTGAGGTCAGATTCTGGCTTTGTCCCTTGATTCCTACATGATATGTGTAAGTCACTTCCCCACTCAGAGCCTCAGTTGAGGTGGTCAGACTAGTTGTTTTCCAGTGTCCCTGTCAGCTTTAACTCCTCTAAGTATATAAATGGAAACAAGTTTTTGGAACAGCATGTAATAAAAGGAACCTACCTCAGCAGCTGGTTTGATGTTGGAACTGAACAGAGATTCCATAAAGAGAACCCCACTCTGGGAAATGGCCCGGTGGAAGAGATTCTTGGTCAAAGGAGACAGCATCTGAGAGAAACACAGAAGGAAAATAAAATTATGATTCAAGAGCAGAACTGTAGTTAAGGTAGGACAACCATCTCTTTGGCCCATGGCAGGCAATGTAAAGCTTACTGACAAATCCTGCCTCCCTTGACTATAATAAAAAAGTAACAACAACAACTAAGCTTAGCACTTAGTTACTAAAAATAATTAGTTAAAATAGAAATAGAGGTCAATGGTCCAATATACAGAAGACTGGCCTTTGAGTCAGAAAACTGTGATTCTTGTTCTTCCCCTGACATCCACTGACTGTGTGACCCTGGATAAGCAACAACTTATTAGTACCCTAAGGGAGTTCTCAATTATAAGTTACAGAATAATTGCTGATTTGCATTTTTTTTTCATCAGGAGATCCCTATACTAATGAAATCACAGATTTGAACAAAAAAATTAAGAGGAAGCACACTTCCTCCTGTTGGCTAGCATCCCTCATCCTAGCTCTGCCATCCTTCTCCACTCCTCTCAATGGAGGCCTTCTCAGTAGTAGCTTCTGATTTATCTATTTACATTTCATTTCCCTCCAGTAGAATGAAAACTTGAAGGCTGGAACTATTTCTTTTTGTCTTTATATCCCAGTAGCAAACATAGTGCCTTGTACACAAGTTAAATTTAATAAATGCTTGTAGAATGAAAACATGAATGTGCCAAGATCAGTCCCTTCACAAGGAGTTTTATCCCTAAAGTTTCTCCTTCCCTCACCTTTTTCTTAAAATATTAATATGAGGACATATTTTGTGCTACTTGCTCCAGGTGACAAAATGGCTCTTTACAGTATAGTTCAAAAGAACAGATTAGGTGGATCAGTGAAGACCACTTGTGCTCAGAAAATACCATACAATGACCAGCTCACTGAAGTGAGACTATAATAAATAAATTTAGGATTGATTTTCTCCTTGGTGAAATATTTCCAGTGTTATTTGTGTATAATCCTGGAATTTAGCTTATCGATGAGATCCTCAAAGAAATGAAGTTAGTAACATAAGAATTAGTGAGTTTAGTCAGAAATATGTAACATACTAGATTATAAAAAAAATCCTGGGAAAACTGTGAAGATGAATTGTTTTCCCCTAGTACCCATTAACTCTCATGTCTATTCCCTTTCTCCTCACTCATTGACTTCCATTCTTTTCTTTTCCAAAATCCAGTTTTCTCAGGATCTCCCCTTCTCTCCCTATCAAAATCTTCTCTTAGGAAAGCTTATGATAATCTTATTCTCATAGAGGTACTGTCCAAGGAATCTTGGTTTGGACCTAGCCCTGGTCAATAAGGCAAACTCAGGAAATTAGATGAAGCTTGATACCTTGGATGCAGCCAGCACTGATTACAAACCTTGGCACAGCTTTTATAGATAACAGTAAATGACTTCCATATAAAGGCCAAAACTGCTGATTAGTACAAGTATGAGGAAGTGGGTTTGTGCCACCTCAACTTTTCCCATGGCTAAGTATGAATGTGTAAGGGTGTTTACAGACTACTATTTCCTGCAGGCTGGTTGCACAGGTACACAAAGATCAAGCACGGTTTGAACATATATTCACTAAGGCTAATTTACACAAAGTCAACGGCCAATCAGATTTCATATACTACTCCTCCAAGGGAAAAAAAAATGTGTTTTAAGTGGGCAATAAACCTTAAAGTAATGAAATACTAAGGTTAGAACAGAAATTCAATTATTTGGGTCCCTTTTTGGCTACTCCATGAAGGCCTAGAAATCATGAAGTCTTGGAAACTGTGGCTGCATATAGGTCTAAGCCAGTCCCTGGTTCTGTACCCAGATGGTGCCAGGTAAGCTATGGTTGTACTTATTGGATACTGGGATTAAAAACAAGTAGTAAGTCAAGCAAAAAAAAAAAAGGTAGTGAGTCAAGCAAGTTCTGGCTAATTCACTGAATGGTTCAAAATTTAGCCAAAATGGGGAAGCCCACAATCAACATAGCCATTTCTTACATGTGTCCCTTTCCCTCCTCTGACACTGCCACTATTGTGGTGTAAGCCCTCATGTCCTTTCACCTAGGTTGTTGAAATAGACTGCTGGTTGGTCCCCCTGCCACAAGTCTTTCCTACTCCAGTCAATTTTCCACTCAGCTGTCAAAGTAAGTCCTAAAGTACAGGTCTGACCATGTCACGCCTTCTCTCTCCCAACTCAATAAACTCTAATGGCTCTCTATCACTTCCAGCACAAAATATAAAATTATCTGTTTGGCTGATAAAGCCCTCCATTACTAGCTTCACCCCTTTCCTATCTTGTTAAACCTTATACCCCTATTTCCCACATATTCTGTGAGTCAGTGACACTAGCCTCCTTGATCCTTGTTCCTTGAACAGCACACTCCATCATTCAATTCCAGGTATTTTCACTGGCTGTTCCCCATGCCTGGAATACTCTCTCTCCTCATTCTTACCTCCTTGCTTCTTTGGCTTCCCTCAAGTCTCAGCAAAATTTTCCTTTTTTTTTAAATTCTTTTTTTGGATAGGCAACGGGGTTAAGTGACTTGCCCAGGGTCACGCAGTGAGTGAATGCTATGTGTCTGAGGCCGGATTTGTATTCCGGTCCTCCTGAATACAGGGCTGATGCTCTATCCACTGCACCAGCTAGCTGCCCCAAAATTTCCATTTTCTATAGGAAACCTTTCCCATTTCCCCTTAATTCTAGTGCCTTCCTTTTGTTGATTATTTCTAATTTGTACCATTTATAATTTGTTTCTACATAGCTGTTTCATGTTGTCTTTCCCATTAGACTGCAAGCTTCTAGAGAGCAGGGACTATATATTTTGTGCCTTTCTTTATATCACCAATAAAAGCACAGAGCTTGATAAATGTTTATTGACTGACTGACTACAGTATCATCATCTTTTTTTCAGCCATTGTAAGTTCCCATTAGAATTGTCTATTCATTCTCATTCATTTTTTGTCATTTAAATGTAGTAAATGTGCACTCCATTATTCTGGTTCTGTATTTTTCACTTTCCATTATTTCATAATGGTCTTTCAAGATTTCAATCTACTCCTTAAATTTGTTGATATTAATTGTATTGTAGAATTCTATTGTACCCTAAGTTACTTTATATTTGTATATGTCAGTCAGTAGCATTTATTAAGTACTTATTATATTCCAGGCTCCTTCGGGGTAGGCATTGTTTCATTTTTGTCTGTGTACTCAGCACCAAACCTATGCCCAGCATATAGTAGGAACTTCATACATTCTAGTTAATTGTCTGATTGACCTCAGTTTATTTAATATTCCCCTTTTTGTTGAACATTTAGTTGTTTCCAGTTTCTTAAAACATCTAACAATACTATAAAATCTCTGAAAAGATAGTCCTTTTGTTTGCTTTTGACAATATTTGGGGGAATATTTTAAAGTAGAAATTATTTAAGTCAAAGGTTACAATTGTTTTTATAACTTACTACCTACTACCAGATTGCTTTCAGAAAGAATCTTCAAAAACATGCTCCAAAACACTTATCATTAGTTAGATGCAAGGTAAAATCATCATGAGATTTCTCCTCGAGTCATGCAGATTCACAAAAATGACAAATGACGGAAACAAAAAAATTTGGAGAACCTGTGAGAAAACAGGTGGATAATGCATTGTTCATGGAGCTGTGAAGTGGTACTTTGGAATAATGGAAGAAAAGTAACTAAACTGTTCAGTGTCTTTGATCCAGTATTCTCATTCCAGTGTATATACCCAAAATAAGTAAAAGTCAGGAAAAAAGTATCCAATATATACCAAAATATTCATAGCAGCAATGAATATCTGGAATGAAAATTGGTGGCCATCAATTAGAGATTGGCTAAAACAAAATGCTATGTACTCATATGTTCATGGATGTATGTGCATCTACATACACATATTTATGTATATATGTATGTATTTTATATATTATAGAAGCATAGTCAAATTTATAACATTATTCGTGAGTGAGTGAATATATAGATAGAAATGTGCATTACATATAAATTATCTGAGCCCTCTTGAAAGAGTAGTGTGTAAACCTAGGATAAAAGATTCCAATTTTTGTAAAGGTTTTATTAATTGTTGTTGTTTTTCAGTTATTTTTAGTCACGAATGACTCTTTAGGACCTCATTTGGGTTTTTATTGGCAAAGATACAGGAATGGTTTACCATTTCCTTCTTCAGCTCATTTTACAGATGAGGAAACTGAGGCAAACAGGGTTAAGTGATTTGCCCAGGGTCCCATAGCTACTAAGTATCTGAAGCCAGATTTGAAATCAAGAAGAGGAGTCATCTTGACTCCAGGCCCAGCACTCTATCAACTGTGCCACCTAGCTACCCCCTTTCTAAAATGCTATACATTTTCTAAAATACTATACGTTTTGAAATTGATTTATGACAGTCTGTGAAATAACTTTAATCATTTTTATCTCAACTTTGTTTAATATCTATTCATATACACATAAGTGTACAGGTATAGACATACATATGTGTGTATGGTAATATTATTAAACAGCACAAAATTATTAATACATGGAGCTCAAAGAAATGTGAAGATTGTATGTGCACTAATACAGAATGAAATAAGCAGAACTCAGAAAATATATGTACGGTGTCTGCAATATAAATGGGAAAACCACTAAATGAAACTGATCTCAGAGTAATGAAAACACCACTGGAGGTCCCTGAGAACAGGTGATGAAATATAGCAGCTCCTCCCTCACAGTAAAGAGGTAGAAAAGATTAGAGCCGCATATTTTTTGTATTATCTGTTGTAATCACTATAGTAAATGTTCTTATTTGTCTTTCTAATTTACAAGGGGGGTTGGAGGCAATTTGGATGGGGAAACTGAAATGGCCATGATGCAAAGGCAAAAGGCATTAATAAAACATTTATAAAAAGAAAATAAAACTACAAGTCTTCCATTTCACTGGCAATAAGTTACAGTCACACTGAGAATTAAAATAATCTCTTTGTGTCTTTCCCCTTTGCTACATAAAGGCAAAGGCCATATCTTATCTAATCTTGGTGTTCTCCATGGGTTGCATATGAGAGATGTTATAGAGGTATAGATGGAAAGATTTGGCAAATGACCGGACAATCAGATTGAGTAAGAGGGAGGAGTCAAAGGTGACACCAAAATTGAGAGTCTAGGTGATTAGAAGAATGATAATATCTTTGAGAGTAATAGGGAAGTTTTGAAGAAGACAAGGTTTCAGGGTGGGTGGTGGGAACCGATAATAAGTTCAGTTTCAGTTATGTTGACTTTGAAACCCTGTGAGACAATAATTTTTAAATGTTAAATAGGCAGTTAGTGACTTAGGACTAGACTCAAAGAAATATACTGGGCTGTATATATAGATCTGGAAATTATTTGCAAGTAAATGACAAATCCATGAGGGCTTTTGAGATAACCTAGTAAAATAGTAGATAGAGGGGAAAAAAAGATAGTGCCTTGAGGGATATTTGCAATTTTGTCATATGGAGATCCAGCAAGAGAAACTGAGGAGCTGTCAGTTAAGCAGAGAATCAAGAGAAAACCATATTATGGAAACCCAGTGAAGAGAGATTATCCAAGGAAGGTCAAGAAGGATGGAGATTGAGAAAAGACTATCAGACTTGACAATTAGGCTATTTTTGATAATGTAGTAGAGAGAAGTTTCAGTCTAGTGATTAGGTTAGAACCCAGATTATGGAAGAGCTTGGGATATAATGAGAATCAAGAAATCAGAAGCATCAAATAAAGAGGTTTTTCAAGCTGAGAAGAGGAGAAGATTACAGAATGGTAGCTTTCAGGGATGGTTGAATCAAGTGAGGTGTTTTGTTTTGTTTTGTTTTGTTTTTGTTTTTTAAGATACAAAAGCATGTGGGAATTTTTGTAAGCCGCAAGGAAGGAGTCAGTAGATGGAGACTGAAAACTAGAGAGAGAAGGCAGCTGATAGCAGGGGCAGGAAAAGGTCACTAAAAGATTGGAGTACCATTCTAGACTGCTTTATTTCACCTCAAGCTATTGCTCACAAAGATAATAGTTCTCCTTCTAGCTTCATAAAGTTAGGTTGGGCTACCTTATGGAGAAACTGCGTAGATTTTCATGGTAATTTCAACTACTTAGTGTAAGTTGCATGCATAGAAAGAACATTGGATTTGGAATCTGGAGATGAGCTTAAGTCCCAATTAATATACTTCATGACAGTGAGACTTCAGCCACTTCATCTCTCTGAATCTCAGTTTCCTCATCTATAAAACTGAAATAATAATACTTGTATTACTTAATGGAGAGTGTAGCTGTGAGGGAAGTGATTTTAAAGTACTTGTTAGTTGCGTCATTATTATGAAAGAACACCATTTTGAAAAGTGACTACATTCAATATGGCCATAAATATTCATTATTAGCTATCTATAGTCAGAATCTTGAGGCATGGCCGACCTTACTCATTTCTATGGCTCCCACTCTTTACTAAGATTCACTGGTAGTACCCTCCTCAATCAAGGCCTGGTACTCTGAAAACTCACCAGAGCTGAAACACTAAAACCTCCTGCTGACTCTCCAAAGATGGTCACGAGGCTTGGGTCTCCTCCAAAATTACCAATGTTCTTCTGGACCCAGTGGAGTGCAGTCACTTGGTCTAAATAACCCCAGTTCCCTCTAGCATGTTCATCTCCAGTACTACAAGGGAGGAGAGGAAAGGAGGTAGATGGATTAAAAAAAGAGAATAACTTTCAAAAAACAATATAAATCTTGGAGAGTGTTGAGTTAGGGTCACGAAATTGAGGGCAGCATGGTATAGTGTAGTGGAAAGAGTACTGGGCTGGTGGTGGTTAAGAGAGAACTAGGTTAAAATATGACTTGTGATACTCCATAACTATATGATCATGGTTCAAAACATCTAATCTCTCTGAGCTTCATTTTCCTAATCTGTAAAATGGAGATAATAATAGTAACTAAGTAATGGGCTTGTTGAGAGGTCCAGTAACATAGATAAAGCACTGCAAATGTTAGTTATTACTATTAGTAATAACTGGTAATAAGGAATAATACTGAGCCTCCATATCTTTAGTGAATCCAGATCAACCTCCCACATTGTCATTTTGTGTAGGTCTTCTTTTCTTCATTAGATGTATTATGAGGGTAGAGACCAAGTCTTCTTTGCCATTCTTGCTGCCTATATGAAAAGACCCAATTCATATCCTACCTCTTCCAAGAAGCAAGAATGCCAAAACCCATAATGATTTTCCTTCCTTTGAATTCCAACAATTAAGAATTATTATTTTATACCCTCCACTTGTCAATTAGCATTTTTGTTGTTGTTGATACTCAATCTTTTTCTGTTGATACTTTTTGTTGTCAATACTTGTTGATACTCAATGCATAATATCAGTAGGGAGGTAGCATATTTAGACTGGGCAGGGGTGAATAAAACAGGATTAACTTTTTTTTGGAAGAAATTGAAAAAAAAATGTGCTCCAAGTGGTTCACATAACCTTTGTTTTGCCCTCATTTTCCATGTATATCTCTTCTTCAAGCAAATAGGATATTCAGAGCATGCATCCATCAAGCCTACACATTACTCCTATAGCATTATGTTGGGTGGAGTCCATGAAATGGGTTGGTAGAACACAGCATCCCATTCAGGGATGTAATGGAAATATATTACAGATGATTTTGTAACTTCTCAGCATATTTTCTAGAATAATGGGCTGCAAATCTGTTCCAGGAAAAATAAAGGAGGGGGGTAATTGACTCCCTGACCCATAATCAGAGAATTAATCTTAGCCTGGGCATATTCTTCTGGTTTTGGTTGGCTGCCTGGCTAAGTATGAAGGCTCATTGGTTCAGTAAATATATACTTTAAGAAGGTGAGTATCAGTGTCAAAAATGAAAAGAGTAAATTCATTACCAATGAAGAAGAAATTAAAACAATTATTAGAAGCTATTTTGCCCAATTAATGCAAATAAATTTGACAATCTGAGTGAAATAGATGAAAATTTAAATTGCCCAGATTAACAGAAGAGGAAATATTTAAATAAGTATCTTAAAAATATAAATATCTTAGAAAAAGAAATTAAGCAAGCGATAAATGAACTCCCTAAGAGGAAAAAAAACTTCCAGAACCAGATGTATTCACAGCTGAATTCTAGCAAATAATTAAAGAATAATTAATTCATGACCATATAAACTATTTGGAAAAATAGCAAAGAAGGAGTCCAACCAAATTGCTTTTATGACACAAGTATGGTGCTGATACCTAAACCAAGAAGAGTGAAAAAAGAAAAAGAAAACTCTAGACCAGTTTCCCTAATAAATATTTACGCAAAAAAAATTATATGATATACTAGCAAGGATATTATAGCAATATGTCACAAAGATCAAACACTATGATGGGGGATTTATGCTAGGAATGCAGGGCTGCTTCAACATTAGAAAAGCTATCAGCATAATTCACTGTATCAATAACAAAAAGAACAAAAATCATGTAATTATCTCAATAGATGCAGAAAATACTTTTGACAGAATGCAACACTCATTCTTATTTTAAAAAACAAACATTAGAAAGCATAGAAATAAATGGAACTTTCTTAAAATGATAAATAGTATTTATTTAAACCCACCTGTAAATGTTACCTGCAATAACATAAACTAGAAGCCTTCCCAATAAAATCAGGGGTGAATCAAAGATGCCAATTATCACCACCATTATTTAAAATTGTACCAGAAATGCTAGCTATCAAAATTAGGGAAGAAAAATAAATTTAAAAAAGTTAGAATAGGCACTGAAGAAACAAAACTATAACACTTTGCAGATGATATGATGGTATACTGAGAGAATTCTAGAGAATCAATTAAAAATTAGTTGAAATAATCACCAACAAAGTCAAGCAGGAAGAGATAGAAAAAGAAAATCTATTTAAAATAACTGTAGTCAAATACTTGTGAGTCTCCCTGCCAAGACAAACTTGTGGGTTATATGAACACAATTACAAAACACTTTCCACTAACTTAAAGTCAGATATGAACAATTGAAGACGTATTAGTTGTTCATGAGTAGGCCAATGGAATAAAAATGAAAATTCTACCCAAACTAATTTACTTATTCAATGGCATACTAATTAAAGTAACAAAAATATTTTATAGATGTAGAAAAAATAATAAAATTAATCTGGAAGGATAAAAGTTAAAGAATATCAAGGGAACTGATGAAAAAGAAATGTAAAGGAAGGTGGCCTACCAGGACCAGATCTCAAACTGTATTACACAATGATAATCATGAAAACAATCTGGTGCTTGTTAAGAAATAGAATGGTGAAACAGTGGAATAGATTAGGTACACAATACACAGTATTAAATGACCATAGTAATGTGTTTGATAAACACAAAGATCTAAGTGTTTGGGAACAAGAACTCACTAGTTGACAAAAATTTCTAGGAAACTAAGAAAGCAGTTTGGCAAAAATTAGATATGGACCAACATCTCACATGAAACACCAAGATAATGCCAAAAAGGATATATGATTAAGACATAAACTGAGATACCATAAGTAAATTAGGGAAGTATGGAATATCTAACCATCAGATCCATGTATAAAGGAAGAATTTGAGACAAAGCGAGAGATAGAGAGCATTATAAGAAATAAAATGGATAATTTTGATAATATTAAATTAAAAAGGTTTTTTTTACAAACAAATCCAATGTAGCCAAGTATAGAAGGAAAGTAGGAAACAAGGGTAAACTTTTTATAGCAAGTTTCCCTGATAAAAACCTCATTTCTCAAATATATAGATAACTGAATCAAATCAATAAGAATAGGAGTCATTCTCAAATTGACAAATTGTCAAAGAATATGAACAGTCAGTTTTCAGAAGAAATTTATAGTCATGTTAAAAAATGCCCTATATCACTATTGATTAGAGAAATGTGCATTAAAACAACTCTGAAGTATCACCTCATACCTATCAGATTGGCTAATATGACAGAAAAGAGAAATGACAGTTGTTGGAGGGGATGTGGAAGAGTTGGAATACTAATGTACTGGTGGTGGAGTTGTGAACTGATCCTATTATTCTGAAGAGCAATTTAGAACTATTCCAAAAGAGCTATAAAACTGAGCATACACTTTGATCTAGCTATATCACTACTAGATCTGTATCCCAAAAAGATCAAAGGAAAAGGTAAAGGAAAAGGATCCACACATACATAAATATTTATAATGACTTTCATTGTGGTGGCAAATAATTGTAAATTGAGGGGATGCCTATCAATTGGGGAATGGTTGAACAAGTTGTGGCATATGAGTACGATGGAATGCTATTGTGCTGTAAGGAATGACAAGAAGGTGGGTTTCATAAAAACTTATTTCAACTGATGCAAAGTGAAGTGAGCAGAACAAGGAGAACATTGTACACAATAGAAGCAATATTGCATGATCAATTATAAATGAGTTAGTTATCCTTAGCAATACAATCATTCAAGACAATTCCAGAGGCCTTATGATGAAAAATTCTATACACCTCTAGAGAAAGAATTGACAGAGTTTGAATGAAGATAGAAGCATACTTGTTTTTACTTTCTTTATTATTTTCCTTTTTTTGGGGGGGGAGGCTTTTGGTCTTTGCTTTCTTTTGCAGCATGGCTTATATGGAAATGTTTTACATGACTGTACATGTATAACCTCTATAAAATTGCTTGCCTTCTGAAGGAGGGGAAGGAGTGGGAAGAAGGGAGAGAATTTGGAATTCAAAATGTTTTAAAAATGAAAGCTAAAAATTATTTTTTTGTGTAATTGGAAAAAACTTTATTTTTTTTAAAAAAAAGGTGGGAATGGGATCAAAATGGCAGAGCAAAAGCAGTGATTTGCTTGAGGTCTCCCCAAAACCCTCTAAATACTTGTAAAAATGTCTCTAAACAAATTCTAAAGCAGCAGAATCCACAAAATGATAGAGTAAAACAAATCTCCAGTCTAAGAAAAGCTGGATGGGTTGACAGGAAAGGCCTGTTAGGCCAGACTGAGAGACAAACACAGTTCAGCATGGGCTAGGCCAGCAAAGACCAGAGCCCAGCAAACTTGCAGCAGGTCAGGGGACTGAATCAAGGTGGGTTCTGGTAGTTTCCTGACTTCTTAACCCACAAACACCAAAGAAAATTTATTAGGTCTGTAGGAAAGGTCTGTCAGACCTTAGTGAGAAAAGAGGTTGGTCCAAGCCCCAGTTCCAGTGCAGCTACAGGATCATGGCTACTTTCAGAGCTCTCATCCCACAGATGGCAGGCAGAATCAAGCAGCTGATCAGAGGGAGATTGCAGGGATCTTGGTTGGTGCTGAGGCAGGATTCTTTTGCTTTGCCCATGCTTCAATATGGGTTGTTCTGGGTGGCAGTCCTGGAGTAAGGAGGAGCTTAGGCATGGTGGAGCTTGTGACAGTGGTGGAGAGGGAAACCTCCTCACATTTCCAAGGCAGAAAAGAGTACTTGTGTCACTCACAGACCAGATCACAGGCCAGGAGAGGAGTAAACACCTTGCCCTTCATTGTACCACCTTGGAAGAATTGAAAATTTACGGGTCCCTAGAAGTAGCTGCTGCACAAAACCCCCAAAGCTTGGGACTCCACACTGGAAGCAGACCCCTACCTTAACAAAGTAACTGCTGAGATCATGAGCAAACAATGTAAAAAAAACACAAAAAAATACCTCAGTCTATAGAATCTTAATTTGGTGACAAAGAAGATCAAAACATACAACCAGAAGAAGTCAACAAAGTCAAAGTTCCTACAACAAAAACCTCTAAGAAAAATATGAATTGGTCTCAGGCCATGGAAGAGCTCAAAAAGGATTTTGAGAAACAAGTAAGAGAAGTAGAGGAAAAATAGGAAAGAGAAATGAGAGTGATGCAAGAAATCATGAAAAACTAGTCAACAACTTGCTACAGGAGACCCAAAAATACTGAAGAAAATAACATCTTAAAAAAATAGCCTAAGCCAAATGTCAAAAGAGGTCCAAAAAGCCAATGAGGAGAAGAATGCCTTAAAAAGCAGAATTGGCCAAATGGAAAAGGAAGTCCAAAAGCTCACTGAAGAAAATACTTCCTTAAAAACTAGCATGGAGCAAATGGAAGCTAATGACTCTTTGAAAAATCAAGAAATTATAAAACAAACCCAAAAGAATGAAAAAATAGAAGACAAGGTGAAATATCTCATTGGATAAACAACTGACCTGAAAACAGGGGGCACAGCCAAGATGGTGGAGGGAAAGCAGTGACTTGCTTGAGTTCTCCCCCAATCCCTTCCAAATACCTGTTAAAAAATGGCTCTAAACAAATTCTAAAGCAGCAGAACCCACAAAAAGACTGAGTGAAACAAATTCCCAGCCCAAGACAGCATGGGTAGTTGATTGGAAAGGTATATCGCACCAGATAGGGGGAGGAGCACAGTGTGGGCATGCAGGCTGCAGAAAACCTGGAGCAAGCCTCAGAGGACTGAATCGCATGCAACTGTGGCAGTTTCCAGACTTCTCAATCCATGAACACCAAAGATAACTTGGAAGGTCAGTGGGAAAAGTTTGTGACTGCAGTGAGAGAGAAAAGCTAGGTCTCAGTCTCAAGTCCCACCAGGGCAGCAGATGCCTCCTGACCTTCCTGCCCACAGACTGAGGGGGAATCAAGTGGCTGATCAGAGAGGGATTGCAGGAATCTTTTTGCCAGTGCTGAGGCAGGAATCTCTTGCTTTGTCCATTCTTGGATTTGGGTGACAGTTCTGAGGGGCAGTCCTGGGCAAGGAGGAGTGCTTGTGTGGTGGAGCTTGCAGTGGCTGTGGAGAGGAAACACCTCATCCCTTATCATACCATCTTGGAAAAGCTGAAAATTTACAGGTCCCTAGAGGTATCTCTGAAAACAGCTGTACGAACCTCTGAAGCTTGGGACAGTACATTCTCCCCATTGGAAGCAGACTCTTACCTTAACAAAGAGTTTAAAACTCAAGTAATTGGCCTGGAACATGAGTAAGCAGCACAAAAAGAGTCAGACTATATTATCTTACTTTGGCAACAAAGAATATCAAAATATACAACCAGAAGAAGACAACAAAGTCAAAACTCCCACATCCAAAGCCTCCAAGAAAAATATGAATGAGTCCCAGGTCTTGGAAGAGCTCAAAAGGGATTTTGAGAAGGAAGTAAGAGAAGTAGAGGAAAAACTGGGAAGAGAAATGAGAGTGATGCAAGAAAATCATGAAAAACAAGTCAATAGCTTGCTAAAGGAGACCCAAAAAATACTGAAGAAAATAACACCTTAAAAAATAGCCTAACCCAAATGGTTAAAGAGGTCCAAAAAGCCAATGAGGAGAAGAATGCCCTAAAAAGCAAAAAATGGCCAAATGGAAAAGGAACTCCAAAAGATTACTGAAGAAAATATTTCCTTAAAATTAAAATAGAGCACTTGGAAGCTGATGACTTTATGAGAAATCAAGACACTGTAAAACAAATCCAAAAGACTGAAAAATTAGAAAACAATGTGAAATATCTCATTGGAAAAACAACTGACCTGGAAAATAGATCCAGGAGAAAGAAATTAAAAATTATTGGACTATCTGAAAGCCATGATCTAAAATAGAGCCTAGACATCATCTTTCAAGAAAGTAAAAGCTCTTGCAATGGAGGGGAAACTGGGGAAGTTGAGAAGGAGTGAATGATTCTTATTCTCATAGGGTTTCACTTAAGGAGAGAATAACATACACACTCAATTGGGTATGGAAATCTGTCTTACCCTGCAGGAAAATTGGGGGTAGGGGAAATGGGACAAGAGAGTAGGGGAATGATAGAGAGGAGGGCAGAATGGGAAAGGGAGTAATCAGAAGCCAATACTTCTGAGGAGGGACAGGGTCAAAAGAAAGAATAGAATAAATGGGGGAGCGGGATAGGATTAAGGGAAATAGAGTTAGTTTTTCACAACATGTCTACTATGGAAGCATTTTACATAAGTGCATATGTATAACCTATATTGAGTTGCTTGCCTTTTCAATGAGGGCAGGTGGGGAGGGAGGAGGGGCGAAAATTTGGAACCCAAAGTTTTAAAAACACATGTTTAAAAAAAAGTTTTCACATGCAATTGGGAAATAAGAAATACAGGAAATGGGGTACAGAAATGTATCCTACAGGAAAATAGAAGGGAAAGAGGATAAGAGAAGGGTGGGGAGAGATAGAAGGGAAGGCACACTAGGGGAAGGGGTATTCAGAATGTTGCCATCTTGGGGTGGGCGGGTGAGATGGGGTGAAAATTTGGAACTCATAATCTGGTGGAAATAAATGTTGAAAACTAAAAATA
Source organism: Vombatus ursinus (assembly GCF_900497805.2). NCBI lineage: Eukaryota > Metazoa > Chordata > Mammalia > Diprotodontia > Vombatidae > Vombatus > Vombatus ursinus. Next base: position 17,966,024 of record NW_020954571.1, on the reverse strand, counting down.
AATAGGTTTATTTAAAAAAACTGGCCTGGAAAATAGATCCAGGAGAGATAACTTAAAAATTATTAGACTACCTGAAAGCCATGATCAAAAAAGAGCCTAGACATCATCTTTCAAGAAATTATCAAGGAAAACTGCCTTGATATTCTAGAACTAGAAGGTAAAATAGAAATTTATAGAATCTACCAATTACCTCCTGAAAGAGATGCCCAAAGGAAAATTCCTAGGAATATTATAGTCAAATTACAGTATTCCCAGGTCAAGGAGAAAATATTGGAAGCAGCCACAAAGAAACAATTCAAGTATTATGGAAACACAATCAGGATAGCACAAGATTAATCACTTTCTATATTATTGTATTGGGGGGTTAGAATATGATATTCAGGATGTCAAAGGAGCTAAGATTACAACCAAAACTCACCTACTTAGCAAAACCAAGCATAATCCTTCAGGGGAAACAATGGACATTCAGTGAAATAGAGGACTTTTAAGCATTCTTGATGAAAAAATCAGAGCTGAATAGAAAATTTGACTCTCAAATACAAGACTCAAGAGAAGCATGAAAAGGTAAACAGGAAAGAGAAATCATAAGGGACTTATTAAAGTTGAACTGTTTACATTCCTACATGGAAAGATGATATCTGTGACTCATGTGACCTTTCTTAGTATTAGAGTAATTGGAGGGAAAAATATATGTGTGTATGTATGTATGTATATTTATATGTGTATATATATATATGTATGTGTATGTACATGTATATGTATGTGTGTGTGTATGTATGTTTGTGTGTATAGACAGAGGGCACAAGGTGAGTTGAAGATGATGGGATGTTATCTAAAAAATAAAATTAAGGGGTGAGAGAGGATTATACTGGGAGAAGGAGAAAGGGGGGAGGTAGATGGGGTAAATTATCTTACATAAAACAGACAAGAAAAAGCTTTTACAATGAAAGGGAAATGAGGGAAGGTGAGAGGGAATGAGTGAATCTTACTCTCCTCAGATTTGGCTTAAGGAGGGAATACCATACACATTCAATTGGGTATGGAAATCTATCTTACCTTTCAGGAAATTAGGGGGAGAAAAGAATAAGAGAGGAGGGGATGATAGAAGGGAGGGAAGATTGGGGAGGGGGTAATCAGAAGCAAATACTTTTGAGAAGTGACAGGGTCAAAGAAGAGAATAGAATAAATGGGGTACTGGGATAGGATGTGGGGAAATATAGTTAATATTTCACAGCATGACTATTATGGAAGTGTTTTGCATGACTACACATGTATAACCTGTATCAAGTCGCTTGCCCTCTCAATGAGGGTGGGTGGGGAGGGAGAAAGGGAGAAAATTTGGAACCCAAAGGTTTTTGTTTTGTTTTGTTTTGTTTTTAGGCAATTGGGGTTAAGTGACTTGCCTAGGGTCACACAGCTAGTAAGTGTCAAATATTTGATCTGAGGCCAGATTTGAACTCAGGTCCTCCTGACTTCAGGGCCAGTGCTCTATCCACTGTGCCACCTAGCTGCCCCAGAACCCAAAGTTTTAAAAGCAAAAGTTAAAAAAAAAATTGTTTTCACATGCAACTGGGAAATAAGATATATAGGAAATGGGGTATAGAAGTCTATCCTGCCCTACAGGAAAATTGAAGGGGAAGAGGATAAAAGAAGGGAGGGAGAAATAGAAGGGAGGACAGATTAGGAGAAAAGGTATTCAGAATACATGTCATCTTGGGGTGAGGGGAGAGACAAGATGGGGAAAAATTTGGACCTCAAAATCTTGTGGAAGTGAATGTTGAAAACTAAAAATAAATAAATTAATTTAAAAAAAGAGCAGTTGCCCTAAAAATCAGAGAATTTGAGAAGTGGGGTGTACCAATGGATCTAGTAGCAAGAGAAGATTCACATTTTTGTTGTATATTGGTTGAATTACCAGACTCCAGATCTTACCTAAAGAACCCTAGGATTCCCAGGCGGTACTGAATGGACACCACTACCACATTTTCAAGAGCTGAGAGGGCCAGTCCATCATAGGTTGAAGCCTCACCCATCATCAACCCTCCTCCATGGATCCATACCATTACCTGAGGAATGAGAAGAAAGAAATTGTTTTGGTCAAAGGAATTCAGAGTTAAAAGAAACCTTAGAAAGTGAATTTCTAAGTGACCCAGGCCATACGATCAATGATCTTCAGGAAAGTGGTGAGGTCTTCCTTCCTCTCCAAACTGCATTGCTAGTATCTTCATAGGACTTACTCTGCTAAGCCATATAAACTTCTGCATTCTGGAAACTCACTCTACCCTAGGACTATTTTTCACATTGGAAATACCCTTCTCCCTGGGCCCTCTCCTACTGATTGACTTGTTTCTTCTAGGACTTCTTTAAGGAGAAGGCCCACACCAACTATGCCTTCATTCTTCTCTCTGCTTAACTAGTGAGTCATCTTCATAGTATTTTTTACACCATGTTCCTCGCTGGTACCCCTCACCCCTTTCAGCTGCCTTTTATGTATTGTCATCCTCTCTTGGGATCTAAGTTTCTTGAGGGCAGGGACTACCTTTCTTTCTGCTTATATTTGCATTCCCTGCACTTAGCACAATGTCTGGCACATGATGAACATGCTTATTCCCTTGAATTGTTGATTTAGTATAGTGGAAAGAGAACCAAATGAGGAATTAGGAGTGTGGGTATCGTCCATATGAGTACCTACAAGTGTGTTTATACATACATAGCTCATTGAGCACACACTTATTAGTAAATGCATGTATGTGTGCACAGGCCATAACCAGAAGGTGTACTTTACAAGAATCAACCCCATCAGGCTCCAGGTCACTTCTGTGGCCACTGTGAAAGCTCTTGAGTCTCTACTTTGGGGATGTAACCTCTCTCCAGCCTCCCAGAACCTTCCTCAGCAATGCTCTTACAAGCCAGGGTTTTGTGCACAATAAAAACTTTTTGGCTTCTGATGTGAAGAATAGTACTGGAAGAAAACCCAGTGTGTAAAACTTTTTCCTCAATGCTGTGTTCAAAGTACACTTCAGTGGGGAAAAGGTCCATTCCTTGTAAGAAAACCTCTTACAAAGAAGCACCTAGAAAGCATATTCATTAACAGCAAAAGTTAGTTTGGTCAAGCCTTTCATTATCCATTAACCAGCAATTAGGAAGGAAAAGAGAAGAGATAAGTGAAGGGTATAGGCAGGGCACTATGTCACTGTCAGGAATGCTGCATGTGACTGTGGCCTCCATGCTATCCTTGGGACATTCATTCAGTTTTTGACTATTAAAGAGGGGAATGTGGAATGGTGTAAACAAACACTAGCTTTAAAATAAGAAAACCTGGGTTTAAATATCAGCTTGGCCATTTACTATCTATGTGACCTTGGGCAAGTCACATTCTTCCTCAGTTTTCTTATCTGTAAAATGAGGGGATTAGACTAAATGTCCTACTAAGCTCCCCAAATCTAGATTCTACTGTGGCTAGAGTGTGGAATCAGTACTACAAGGTATTTGGAATTTCTCAAGAAACAGAATGGACCACATATAGGCCCTGGAGTAAGATAAATCTGTTTCCTCTTAACATATAAAAGGAAGGTAAAAAGTCAATGGGATAGGGAGAAGAAGAAAAGTACCACTTCATGGTAGGGAAAGGTATAGAAAGTCCTGAGTGCAGCATGGAAAGGAATGAGACATGGCTGGTGTGGTATCATCCTTAAATAAGGCTCTAAGAGGAGCCATCCAATCACAGGCAGAGAACTCAGGGATAGAGGATACTTCTGTTGTATGAATTCCAGGGCAAGAACGAAGCTTTAAGATGAAGAGCTGGGGCATAGTGAGGTTGCAGGATGGTAATGGAAGTCTTGAGAGCAGCCTAATTACATCTCTATGCCAGTTCTTTTCCTTAATATAACCACTTAGAATAATTAGCATGTGTGTAAAATTAAAGAATGGAGGGCTGCATGTGGTCCCCAAAACTCTTGAGTATGGCCTGAACCAGATTAAAATATAATTGGGAAATGTTTAACAAAATGAATAAAACTATAATACAACATAAATAGTGTTAACTTGTGGCTTGCTAAATCAATTTGCAGCTGCAAATTTTATTTGAGTTTGACATCACTGATTTAAAACATCAAAAATAAAGAAATGCCACAGATCAAAATGCTCTCTCAATCCACCTGGTTGATTTGGAGAAGGCAATGTTAGTGTTGAGAAAAACTGGTAAGTAATTAAATTTCCCACACTTAAATCAGTTGAAGAAACTAAGGAGATTTGAAAAGGGAAGGATGGGATATGACAGCTGAATTTATGTATTAGAAAAGTTGCCATGGAGAAGAGGGATCAAGCTTGTTATCTTCAGCCCATTGGGCTACAATAGGAACAATGAGAGAGGTTTGCAGAGAAATACATTCAAGATCTGTGGAAGAATAAGTTCCCTAACATATAGAGCTGTCCCTCTGTAAAATGCCCTTGATTGGTAGTGAGTCCCCACTCAATAGAGGTCTTCAAGCAGTGGGTGGAGACTATTTGTCTGGTACATTATAGAGATGATTCCTATGTAGCTATGGGTTAGCTTAGAAACACTAAAGTGCTTCCAACTTGGAAATAATGTAGGTAGATTAAATGAGAGAAACCTAGGTGGTTAGAGGATTCAAAAGTCTCCACTTGAGGATTGATTAAAGATATGGGATGTTTAGTTTAGCTAAAGTAGACTCAGGGGGAGCATGGTCACTGTCTTTAAATATCTTTTGGGTTGTCCACAACTGCCTGGTCCTACAGAACAGAACTGGACCCAAAGGAATCTTGAAAGGATGTAGATGGAGGAAGGAATGTCCTTACTTTACAGCCTACTGTGTACCAAGTACTGTGCTAACAGGTGCAGTAGGCAAAACTAAATGACTTTCTAAAGTTATAAAGTCTGACCACTGGGAGAAGGGGAGGATATCAACCCATTGCCAGTCCCTCTAGAGCAAGAGTTGCTTCTCTGTTGTCTTGTGCTGTAGATAAAAGAAGGAATCATGACTCACCTACCAACTCCAAAGTCATAGTCAACTGCAGCCATAGGCTTCTTACCGGTAACTTGGTCTTCATTGCCAGGTTAGATGGGCTATAAATATTTAGATACAAACAATCTTCAGAAGACGTCATTGAAAAAGTTTCATTCCGTATGGAGAAAAGGCTAGAGAGTTTCTGTGACACAACTATATCCTGGGGACACCTGGCAAATAAAACATGTGGAAATCATTTCTTTTTAGCAGCATCTTAGGAAACCTTATTTGTGGCCATAGGATCATTCAGCAGTTTTAAACCTGGTAGGGTCCTTAGAAAACACCTAGTCAAAGACTTACATTTTAGAAATGAGGAAACTGAAGTTCAGAGAGGGCAAATATCTTGTCAATGGTCACAGAGGAAATAAGTATTAGAAACAAGATGGCAACTCAGGTCCTCTGACTCCACCACCTAGGTCACTACCTCACCACTAGTGAAGGTTTGACCAATTTCTTTCATTTTCTTTCAGTTCCCAAATGACCCACTAACTTTCTGTTTGACTTTGGACTTACCCAATCTGGGTCTCAGTTTTCTCACCCATCAAAGACAATATTTAGAATCTCTTTGGATGTTCTGTCTTACTGTGAATAAAATACTTGCTGGTCTTGGGAACAACAGAGCAGAAAAAGGGAGATTTACATTGAGGCAAAGAATCTATAAAATTCATTCTGCCTTGTGAAACATTGGAGTATCTGCTGGGCCAGTCAAATACAAAACTGGGTCCCTAGAGCTGCTCTTTCAGACCTCAATGACAGTATGCTTGGCCTTCAGTCTCTGTACCCTCCCCATTTTACCAAAATGCATGTTTCTGGTGTCCCAAATGTTGTTATAGCTATTAGCTGTGTTATAACAAGAAGTCAGTTCCTCATCTCATTTACATGCCAAGATTGTGGGGTGAGTAAAGGAGTCATCTCATCCCCACTATAGAAATGAGACAGCAGAAAAGTTGAGTCACAGGCCTAGGATTGCACAGCTCTGAAGTAGCAGTCAGAGCTAGAATCCTAATTATAATTCCAAGGCTCTTTACTCCAAATCACTTGCTTTATATGCACCAGAACCTTTAAAGGCCCTAGAGAGCCTGTTTTATGACTAGGGATGGTCCTGGCATGACTGAGCAATGACAGCAGAGGGTACTTGTCTTCCTGCTAGGTAATGTGTGCCCAGGGATTTATTTGAATATAAGTAAGCAAAGAAACTAGTGCAAGCAGCATTGATCCAGGTTTGGCAACTGCAGCACGTCTATTATTTATTAATTTTGCCTGAAGCTTCCGGGATCGGATGAATAACTTTGTAGTTCAGGAGCAGCCCACTGTGAAAATCTGAGATGTCCTCCAACAAACCCTCCAACCCCTGATACTGTTTAAGCTAGGGGGTTGAAAAAGAAATAGGGATGTTTTCCAGGGTGGTGGGGACAAAATGAAGGATTCTCAGAATTTGACTACAAACTAATCCAAAAACAATAACATGCTTCTTCATGTTCTCCTCCATTTTAACCCCTCCCTTCCCAAGAAGAATCTGAAGACTGATAGCTTACAAGGGTGGATATGTAGTGGTATTCTTCACATACTCCCAGGGCTCAGGAGGCTGTGGTGGACTGAATCTCAAGGGTCCAAGAGGAGGTTTGGCAAAAGGAACACCCAGAAAAACATGGACAGGTATGCCAAATCCTTGCAGTCTCACTTGTTTGCCTTGGACTTTCCCATATTCAGTGTCCACTACCAGCATTGAAGGTTGCTTCTGCCCTGTGCCACAACGAGAGAGGGGAAGGTAATTTCACTGAGAAGGCAATGGAAACAAGTAGAATGTTCACTGCAATAGGAATCAGAAGCCCTAGGCATCTCTATCCAGCTCTGACAAGTCGTAGTGGGACCATCATGGGAAAGTAACTTCAATTCTCTGGTCCTCAGGTTTCTCACATATAAGCTATGGGGAATAATAGAAAACAAGCGGATTGGTTTGTAATTCAAAGGAGAAAATGGACATTAAAATGCTCAGCAGATATAACAAAGTAACATACTACATTCCTATAAGACTTATCTGTTAACAAAATACTGTTAACAGTTCTACAAGGTGAGTAGTAGAATTACCCCAATTTTACAGATGAAGAAACCTGGGCTCAAGATCACACAGCTGATAAATACCTTATAGAGACAGATTTTGTGCATTTTAAATTATTCCATGGGTCCTTGCAAAAGAGAATTTGATAGTAATACACACATTTCTGTATTCCTTCTGTAGAAAATGTGTGCATTTGTCCATTTAGTCAACAAGCTTTTACAGAGCACCTACTATAGGCAGTGCATTGTGTTTGGTGTTTTTGTTAAACTAAACTGAAGTGGAATTATATAATAGAAAAGAGGCATGATGAATTCTGCTAAAGATCAGCATGACTGCCTTTAGTCTGCTTTCCCAAACAGATTCCCTGAAACATGAATTTTATTTCTTCACAGATGACCAATCTCCCATGTCACATTAGAGCCTAGGTTATTACAGAATGTTCTGAGGAGAAGAAGCAAAGTCCACAGAGAGCCCAAGGAGTGGCTGTAAAGGGTGTTATAGATTGGGCTAAGAAGTTCCAGTACTACAAGTTATAATACTAAATTACACGTCTTCCTCCTGGCACTTTCCCACACACCCTGAAATCATATGATGCACAAGACTCCCTAGCTTCTTTTTTAAAGATCTAAGGGAAGCTTGGTAATGGTAATATTTTGGTGGTCACCCTAAGTGTCCAGAATCCAGTTTCTGTGCCCTCCTTGATACCTCAAAAGAGGGTGACATTAGGCCCAAATCATGTGAGCAAGGGTTGAATAAGGGTTGAATAGACTCATGTCTTCCCAGGGGGAATTTATTTTATTCTGACAAACTTAAGCACCAACAATGTGTGAGGTATTGTTCTGAAGACTGGGGATATAAAGACAAAAGAAATCAGCATTCCTTGCCTTCAGGACCTTGTCTTTCTATTGAGATACAACATAGCCACATATAAGTAAATAAATGCAACTTATCCATAAAATTTTTGGAAGGAGAAATGTGCTATTGGAAGAGTGAAGAAAGGCCTTACTTTAGCGGCAGAATTTGAGTTGCACTTTATGTAAATTGAGATTCTATGAAGCAGGAATGAGGAAGATGTCCATTCAAGATTCAGCCAACCATTTAAACAAAGGCAAAAAGACCAGAACAGAATATCGTGCATTAGAAATGGACAGTAAGTCTTTAATTAGATTGAATGAAGAGTAAGAACAGAAAATAAGAACAGAAAGGTATTTGGGATCCAGATTATTTAGGAGTTTTAAATACCAGGCTGAAAGTTTTATATTTTATTATAGTTGGAATAGGGAGCCACTAAAAATTTTTGAGTGCATCATTGTCAGATCTGTGTTTCAGGCATACCAATTTTGCAGCTCTGTAGAGGATGAATTGAAAAGGAGAGAGACTAGGAAGGAGACCAATTACGAGGAAATTTCTATAGCCCAGGTGAGGGGTAATGAGGGTCTGAGCCATGAAAGAGGCTGTGTGTACAGTGAAAGGGGGTAGATGTGAGAGATATTATGAAGATAGAATAGACAAAACTTGGAAACTTATTAAACTTGGGATATGGAGTAATAAGGTTGGCAAGGAGTCAAGAATGTTTCCTAGATTTTGAACCTGGGTGCCTAAAAAAAGGGTGGGGCCCTCAACAAAAAGGTGATATTTGATAGAGGGAGAGATTTGCTGAGGAATAATCAGTTCTGTTTTGGACATGCTGGTTATAGATGCTTATGCAGTATCCAAGTGATGATGTGCAACAGATAATTGTATTATGGGACTGTGGTTTGAGAGCAAGATTAAGATGACAGAGAAAGGGAGAAAGAGAGACAGACAGAGACAGAGAGAGACAGAGAAAGAGATCCAAGTCTTCTTAATAAAGATGAGGATTGAATCTATAGGAGCTAATAAAGGTAGAAACAGGAGTAGAGCAGCCTAGAATAGATTCTTGGGTAATGCCCATGCTTTTTGGACAGAATGATGATGATCTAGCAAGGTGACTAAGAAGTAAAATTCAAACTGGCAGGAGAGCTGAGATGATGTGTACAGCACACTCTGTAAATTTTAAAGGATGATTTAAATGGAATGTATTATATATTATCTCATTCTCATCTTTTTAATGGAATTCAGATAGAAACAGTATTAAGAAAATTTGCTTTTCTACTATTATTCATCTATATTGAATATTATTAAGATTATTCCAAAGGTGGATGATTATGACTACTTTACATACTTTAAAAGTATCAGGATATAAGCTTATCTTCTATAGGCCCACTGGAAACATCTTTGGGACACCTACCAGTAGCCAACAGTGTGACAATGTTGATATGTACTTCATTATTTTCCCACATGATTTTGATTTATTCTATATATTTTATTTTCTCTGTTTTGACAATTTAAAATTTGACAGTTTGGAGGCTATCAGTATTTGATAGTTTATGGATCAGTGCTATATACTGGCTAATATGGGCAATAGATTTGTCCATGACAGTGCTTGCTTCTGTAAATTATTTTATTATTTTTCAAGGATATTTTGTTATTTGTAATTGTAATAAAGGGATGATAATGGGGAGAAACAAAAAAAAACAGTGGGATTGTGAGCAGCAGATTAATAGTTTCAAAGGTGCAGCCCTCAAGTAGTATAAAGATTGAGAAAAGGCCATTTAAGAGTTGATTGGTAACCTTGGAGAGAGTGATTTCAGTTTAAAGGTGGAATTGACAGATTACAAAGAATTTTAAAGAAAATAAGAGAAATAGTGGGCACAAAATCATGACAGAACCTTGACCCTGGTATCCAGAATGGGTTGTACACCACACAAACATTAAAGGGAGAGTATGCCCCTACATGGAACCACAATGAGAGATAAGAGAACAATAACCTTTATTATATAGAAATAAATGGGTATGGCACTTGGATAACACTATTAAAGTCTCCTAACTGGGGAGTTAACAATAAACTTCATTATTTGCTGAGGCAGAATCTTTCCCAGGGTTCTAGGGGACCTGCCTTCTTATGTGCTGCAATTGGACTCCTAAGCAGGAGCTCCCATTCATATCAGAGAACCTTGGTCATTAAAAAGATTAAAAGGCCAATAAGCTCTTCCTGACAAGCAAATTAAATAAAGGCAAATGAGAAGAAATATTCAGCAATGGTCTAAGCAGTCATTATTTGAAAGGAGCTTAATCTGAAGGGGAAAAAAGTTTGAGGAACATTATGTAGATAAGCTATGTGTACTGAATGTTTGGAAACCACATCAGTCTGATATTTTATGGGTATCTAATGACAACAAAACAAATATTGTATAGAGGAAGAATAGATTTATTGTCCTCATCCAGTGTTTCAAAGGGCAGGTGAACAGTGCTTGGTACTTTCAAAGGAATCAGAGTTATCTGATATTCCATTAGTTTTTGAATCATTGGAACTTAGGGGTTCCTTCAATCATGAGCTCCCTGGATAGCTATCCCCAAGTTTCAGTTATTTTGTGGGTCATAAAAGTCTCCAAATAACAGTTCATGAGTCCCTACACATCATGCACACACACACACACACACACACACATGTCTGTGTGTGTATATATACATATATATTCCATATATATATTTTACTCATCAGTCAAAAGATGTAGTTAGATAGAAGTAAAGGCTTTTGATGAAATAACAATAATGAAAGGAACAGAAGAACATGTCTTCCATAAACCTGAAAGTCATCTTCACATAAATGCACATCTTCTCCATGGAAAGAATAAATATACATAGAGATCATACAGGGGGAATACATGTGGTCAGGGCATGGAGGAGCAACTTACGTCTCTAATGCTACACTTCTGCTAATGCCTCTGGTGATACTGTCCCACAGCTCTGTTGAGCTTATTCTCCATGGGAGAAAATCTTCATTGTTAATGGTCTTCATTTATACAAATAACTTTAGGGCCAACTGATAGTTTGTTTATTATCTACAGGGGATACTGGGTTTAGTAATTTCTCCATTGCAAGGGAGGGCCACAGCTCTGTCAATGAGCTCTTTCAGCCACATTGACCATCCACTGTATCAGTGAAAGTTAGTAAGGTTAGTAAGCCTCTAAACTTCAGGGAAGGGCTTCAGTTCTCTTCTGTCATCAGTTTTAGACAATGGCCATAAAGTTCTTAGCCAGGTTGCTCACAGAAGTTAGGTAGCTGCTTAGTCTGAGATCAACTTTTTTTTTTTTAATTCTCCTCTTCTATATTCACTCATTCCTACAGTTCAACTTTCATCTATCTGACATGAAGAGAAGCCAATTTTGATGTTTATTTCTTATCACATTTCTTTGACTGGAGTAATTATGTCTAGAACTTGCCTTCCTCAACTTGAAAAGAATCTGAGTGAAATTCTGGTGAAGAAACTGCTTTTGACCTTTCTCTGCTATGCTCCTCACCTTTATGCAAATAACATAAGCACTTCTATTTAGAGAAGGATGAAAAAGCTGGAAATCTTGACCCTATTTCCCCTAATAAGAAATCATAGCCTAGTCTTTCAATACATGTGCATTAAGTTTAGTCATTTTTAAATGTTACTTTTCATAAATTCCCCCATAGTTGATTTTATTTGGAAATTACACAGATATGATAAGAGGTGCGATCTTCTCTAATTTTTTTTTTGTTGAGATTCAGGAGATAACTTGGATACAGAAGTAAACTTCATAACTTGTTTCTTAAATCATTTTAAGTAAGTTTTACTTTCTAAAGCAATTGTACTCTTTTGTAGTTCTATTTATATTTTATTTAGTATTTAAAAGTTATTTTTCAAAAATGAAGAAAAAAACATCCCTAAAAATGCAATTGGCCAAATGGGGAAGGAGGTACAAAATCTAAAAGAAGAAAACAATTTCTTAAAAATTAGAATTGGACAAATGGAAGCTAATGACTCTATGAGAGAGCAAGAATCAGTCGAACAGAAACAAAAGAATGAAAAATAGATGAAAACGTAAAACACCTCATTGGTAAAACAACTGACCTGGAAAATCAATCCAGGAGAGACAATTTAAAAATTATTGGTCTACCTGAAAATCACAATTAAAAAAAGAGCCTAGACAGTATCTTTCAGGATGTCATAAAGGAAAATTGCCCTGAGGTCCTAGAACCAGAGAGTAAAATAGCCATAGAAAGAATCCACCTATCACCTGCTGAAAGAGATCCCAAATTGAAAATGCCAAGGAATACAGTAGCCAAATTCCACAATTACCAGATCAAAGATTGCTGCTTGCAATACTGCAAGCAGCCAGAAAGAGACAATTTAAAGATCACAGAACTGCAGTCATGATTACACAGGACCTTGTAGCTTTTACATTAAAAGACTGTAGGGCACAGAATATAATATTCTCTAAGGCAAAGGAGCTTGGATTACAACCAAGGATCAACAATCCAATGAAAATGAGCATGATCTTTCAGGGAATGAGATAGATATTCAACAAAATAGGGGACTTCAAAACCTTCCTGATAAAAAGACCAGAGCTCAACAGAAAAATTTGACCTTCAAATACAAGACTCAAAAGAGACATAAAAAGGTAAATGGGATAGAAAAATACATGTTGTTAATAAGGGCAAACTGTTTACATCCCTGCAAGGGAAGATGGCACTTGTAATTCTTAAGAACTGTATTATTATTATTACACCATATTCAAGGGGTATACATAAAGTGGGTGGATATAAGTTGACTTTGATGTAATAAAAAAAATCTAACCAAGTGGGTTAAATGGATCAAGGTGAGTGGATTAATCTGATCTAAGAAAATGTACTGAGAGAAAAGGAAAGAAGGAGGCAGACAAGGGTAAATTACATTACAGGAAAAGGCACAACAACCTATTACAACAGAGGGAAAGAAGGGAGGGAGATGAGCATTGTTTGAATCTTATTCTCATCAGATTTGGCTCCAGAAGGGAATAGCATAACCAGTTAGGTATAGAAATCTAACTAGCCCTATAGGCAGTAGGAGGGAAAAGAGAAAAGAAAAGGGAGGGGGGATAGAAGGGAGGGAAGAAGTAGTAAGGGTAAAGGGGAAGAAAAGGAAAGGGGCTAACGGAAGGGAGGCAAGACTCAGGGAGGTGGTGGTCAAAAGCAAAACACTAATGAGGAGGGAAACAGAGAAAGGAGAAAGAAAAGCATAAACAGGGGGGAAGGGATGGAGAAAAAGACAGATAGTAATCATAACTGTGAATGTGAAAGGGATGAACTCTTCCATAAAATGGAATTGGATAGCAGAATGGATTAAAAACCATAATCCTACAATATGCTGTTTACATGAAACACATTTGAAAAAGAGCAACACATACAGGGTAAAGGTAAAAAAAAAAAAAGAGGTTGGAGTAGAATATATTATGCTCCAGTCAAAGTAAAAAAAGTAGGGGTAGCAATCCTGATCTCAGACAAAGCAAAACCAAAAAATAGATCTTATCAAAAGAGGTAAGAAAGGAAACTACATACTGCTAAAAGGCACCATAGACAATGAAGTAATATCATTACTAAAGATATATGCACCAAATGGTATAGCATCCAGATTCTTAGAGGAGAAGTTCAGAGAGTTATAGGAAGAAATAGATGACAAAACTATACTACTGGGGATCTCAACCTCTCCCTCTCTGAACTAGATAGATATAACCACAAAATAAACAAGAAAGAAGTTAAGGAGGTGAATAGAACATTAGAAAAGTTAGGTATGATAAACCTCTGGAGAGAACTGAATGGAGATAGAAAGGAATATACTTTTTTTCTCAGCAGTACATGACACATACACAAAAATTGACCCTGTACTAGGGCATAAAAACCTCACAATCCAATGCAGAAAGGCAGAAATATTAAATGCATCCTTTTCAGATCATGATGCAATAAAAATTATATGTAATAAAGGTCCATGGAAAGATAGACTTAAAAAATAATTGGAAACTAAATAATCTAATCTTAAAAAATGATTGGGCCAAACAACAAATCATAGAAACAATCAATAACTTCATTCAAGAGAATGACAATAATGAGACAACATACCAAAACTTCTGGGTTGCAGTGAAAACAGTTCATAGGGGAAGTTTTATATCTCAAAATGCTTACATAAATAAAATAGAAAAAGAGATCAATAAATTGGGCATACAACTAAAAAAACTAGAAAAAGAACAAATTAAAAATCCTCAATTAAACACCAAATTAGAAATATTGAAAACTAAAGGAGAAATAAAGAAAATTGAAATTAAGAAAACTATGGAACTAATAAATAAAACTAAGAGCTGGTTTTATTTAAAAAAAGCAGTGAAGTAGATAAATGCTTGGTTAATGTAATTTAAAAAAAGAAAGAAGAAAATCATATTAACAGTATCAAAACTTAAAAGGGAGAATCCCCCACGAAGGAAGAGGAAATTAAAACAATAATTAGGAACTATTTTACCCACCCATATGCCAATAAATTTGATAATTTTAGCAAAATGGATACATATTTACAAAAATATAAATTGCCCAGATTAACAGAAGATTAAGTAAAATACTTAACTCCATCTCAGAAAAAGAAATTGAACAAGCCATTGATGAACTCCCTGGGAAAAAAGTCTCCAGGGCCAGATGTATTTACAAGCAAATTCTATCAAAGATTTAAAGAATAATTAATTCCAATACTATATAGACTATTTTGGAAAATAGGTAAAGAAGGAGTCTTACAAAATTCTTTTTGTGCTACAAATATGATGCTGATACCAAAACCAAGAACAGTGAAAACGGAGAAAGAAAATTATAGACCAATTTCCCTAATGAATATAGATGCAAAAATTTTAAATAAAATATTAGCAAATAGATTACAGCAACTTATCACAAGAATAATACACTATGACCAGGTAGAATTTATACCAGGAATGCAGCGGTTTCAATATTAGGAAAACTACCAACATAGTTTATCATATCAACAACAAAACTAACAGAAACCACATGATCATCTCAATAGATGCAGAAAAACTTTTTGACAAAATACAACAACCATTTCTATTAAAAACATTAGAGAGCATAGGAATAAATGGAGTCTTCCTTGAAATAGTAAATAGTATCTACCTAAAACCTTCAACAAGCATCATATGTAATAGGGACAAGCTAGAAGCATTTTCATTAAGATCGGGGGTGAAACAAGGATGTCCATTACCACCACTGTTGTTCAATATTGTACTGGAAACATTAGCTTTAGCAATAAGAAAAGGAAAAAGAAATTGAAGGTATTAGAATAGGCAAAGAAGAAACAAAGCTATCACTCTTTGCAGATGATATGATGAGATACTTAGAGAATCCTGGAGAATCAAGTAAAAAACTAGTTGAAATAATAAACAATTTTAGCAAAGTTGCAGGCAATAAAATAAATCCACATAAATCATCAGCATTTCCATATATTACCAACAAAGTCCAACAGCAAGGCATAGAAAGAGAAATTCCGTTTAAACCTACCGTAGACATTATAAAATATTTAGGAGTCTACCTCTCAAAACAAATCCAGGAACTATATGAACACAATTATAAAACACTTTTCACACAAATAAAATCAGAGCTAAATAATTGGAAAAACATCTGTTGCTCATGGGTAGGCTGAACTAATATAATAAAAATGACAATTCTACCTAAGCTAATTTACTTATTCAGTGCCATACCAATCAAACTACCAAAAATTATTTTATATATGTAGAAAAAATAATACCAAGATTCATTTGGAAGAACAAAAGGTCCAGAATATCAAGGGAACTAATGAAAAGAAATGCAAGAGAAGGTGGCCTAGCCATTCCAGATCTTAAATTATATTATAAAGCAGAAATCATCAAAACTACTTGGTACTGGCTAAGAAATAGAGTGGTGGATCAGTGAAATAGGCTATGTATGCAAGACACAGTAGTCAATGAGTATAGTAATATATTATTTGATAAACCCAAAGATCCCAGTTTCTGGGATAAGAACTCAATCTTTGACAAAAACTGCTGGGAAAACTGGAAAAGAGTATGGCAGAAACTAGGCATAGATCAAAATGTCACACCATATACCAAAATAAAGTCAAAATGGGTTCATGTTTTAGATATAAAAGCTGATACTGTAAACAATCTGGGAGAGCAAGGCATAGTTTACCTATCAGATTTATGGAGAACTGAAGAATTCATGACCAAACAGGAGATAGAGAATGTTATGAAATGCAAAATGGATAACTTGATTACATTAAACTGAAAAGTTTTTGCTCAAACAAAGCCAATGCAACCAAGATTAGAAAGAAGGTAGAAAATTGGGAAAGGATTTTTACAATCAGTCTCTCTGATAAGGGCCTCATTTCTAAAATATATAGAGAATTAAGTCAAATTTGTAAGAATACATGTCATTCCCCAATTGATAAATGGTCAAAGAACATTAACAGGCAGTTCTCAGATGAAGAAATTAAAACTATCTCCAGTCATGTGAAAAAAATGCTGTAAATCACTATTAATTAGAGAAATGCAAATCAAAACAACTCTGAGGTACCACATCACACCTATCAGATTGACCAACATGACAAAACAGGAAAATGATACATGTTGGAGAAGATGAAGAAGATAGTTGGAACACTAATGCATTGTTGGTAGAGTTGTGAAATGATCCAACCATTTTGGAGAGCAATTTGGAACTATACCCAAAGGGTTATAAAAATGTGCATACCCTTTGACCCAGCAATAGCACTTCTAGGGCTATATCCCAAAGAGATCATACAAATGGGTAAAGGACCTACATGTACAAAAATATTTATAGCAGCTCTTTTTGTGGTGGCAAAGAATTGGAAATTGAGAGGACGCCCATCAATTGGGTAATGGCTGAACAAGTTGTGGTACATGAATGTAATGGAGTACTATTGTGCTATGAGAAATGATGAACAGACTGACCTCAGAAAAACCTATGAAGACTTGTACAATCTGATGCTGAGTGAAATGAGCAGAATCAGGAGAATGTTGTACACAGTAACAACCACGTTGTGCAATGACTAATGTTGATAGACTTAACCCTTCTCAGCAACACAAGGATCTAAGACATCTCCAAAGGCCTCATGATGGAAATCCACATCCAAAGAAAGAACTATGGAGTTTGAATACAGATCATAGCATACTATTTGCTATTTTTTTCCTTCTGTTGTGTTTTGTTTCCTCTTTCTGGTGGTTCCTCCTATTGGTTCTAATTCTTCCTTACGACATCACCAATGTGAAAATATATTTAATAGGAATGTATATGTATGGCCTATATCAGATTGTGCATCATCTTGGGGAAGGAGCGGGGAGAGGGGGGAAGAAAAGTTTAAAACTCAAAAGCTTATGGAAGTGATTGTTGATAATTCAAAATAAATTAATTAAATTTTTTAAAAAAACTTATTTTTCAAAACTGTTACTGTATTAGAAAGATATTGTTTGAGACAAAGGAAGACTGAAGATAAATGAGCATTTATAATCAGTGGCACTTTAATATGAATGGCAATTAGTCCAATGACAAGAGAGGTCAGTGACAAAAGATGAAGTCCAGACCACTACTAGTTGAAGCCTAGTATGTTAGGCATACTGGCTCCCATTCACATTCTACTGGAGAGCCTTCTCCACGGCATCACTCCTGCCACCTCATGGCAAATTGACATCAGCTTTCTCTAGACTTTTTCAGGAATGCAAGTATATCCTAATAGTCATCAATATTAATACCAGTTATTACCAGTAACACCAGGCTTTGCTGAAGTCAATCTCTACCAATAATGGCCTTGAGTAGACTAGCATGAGACAAATGGATTTTTGTCTTACAGCAATATTTAAGAGGGAGTGTCCCTCTTTTAAAAAAATCATTACTATCCCCAGGCCTCCTCTCCATTTGTGATCTTTCTCGTATATGAAATCACCCCTGGATTGCCAAGCCCAGAGTCTCATCACTGTGGTGCTTTTTCTGAGTCTGTCTTCAACCCAAATCCATTTGGAATTAAATGTCAAACTCTCTGCAAGATAGATATCATAACTGTGCCCAAGTTTGGACTGTCCTTGGCACTACTGCTTCCATACCCATTCTTTGGGGGTTATCTTGTCAGAAATTATTTTTTACCTATGAGTGCTAGTGTGATTTGCCTCTGTGTAAGGCATGCTCTCTATTACCCACATGTTAAATACTGGGGCCTTAGCCTGAGCACTGGCTGGGCAAAACATTAAGCATTACCACATACCCTATCATGCCACTTCCTGCCCTTCTCACTTCCTGGAAAAGTAGAGGTATTTACTTTATGAAGGCAGTCTACCAATTTAGTAGATGGCCTCTTTATGACATCAACTTTATCAATCAGCTTCAAGGTGAAAAGGATGCAGAGAAAGGCAAGGAAACATTATAGATGGTGGAACTTAGGATTCAGTCAATATCCTTACTTGCTACCTCAAAACAGAATGAAAAGCAGAATCTGGTGATATTCTTTTTTGAGATGCTATTCCAAGAAATAATAGAGCAATAGGAGTAGATCAACTGGCTAGGAAAACTGAAACCCTAAGACCAGGATGAATGAAATCTGATAGACACTGAATGAAGAGTCACCATCCTAGGTACACATTCATTGCTTTCATAAGTAGATCTGGCCTAGTAGTCCAAGGAAAAGCAACATTACCCTTGGAGGAGTATTTTACCCCAATTTTGACAACTAAGGAATACTCCATAACAGTGGCAGTGGGAACAAGACAGGGAAATGAGCAAAAAGTATTAGAATACATAACTATCCTAGATTCTCAGGGATTTCAGTATTTATGGACAGAACCATGAGTCCTTTGGAGCCTGGTTATGACTGATATGGTTACTTTTCTACTATTATTCTTTTTTTAAATGATTTAATATTTTATTTTCCCCATTTACATGTAAAATCATTTTTAGCATTCATTTTTTAAAAATTTTGAGTTTCAAATTCTCTCCTTCCCTTCCTCCCTAAACCCTCCCCCCCCCTTGAGAAGGCAATTTGATATAGGTTAGACATGTGCTGACATGCAAAACATTTCCACATTAGTCATGTTGTAAAAGAAAACACAGACAAAAAAAGAAAAAGAAAGGAAAGAAAAAGTTTACTTTGATCTACCTTCAAACTCTATCATTTCTTCCCCTGAAGATGGATAGTGTTTTTCATCATAAGCTCTTCAGAACTGTCTTGGATCATTATATTGCTGAGAACAGCTGTCATTCACAATTGATCATCACAAATATTGCTCTCACTGCATACAATGTTCTCCTGGTTCTGCTTATTTCTCTTTGCATCAGTTCATTTAAGTCTTTCCAGGTTTTTGTGAGAGCATCACGCTTGTCATTTCTTATACCACAATAGTATTCCATCACAATCATAAACAACAACTTGTTCAGCCATTCTCCAATTGATGGGCATCCCCTCAATTTCCAATTCTTTTCCACCATTAAAAGAGCTCCTATAAATATTTTTATACACATAGGTCCTTTTCTTTTTTGTTTTTTTATCTCTTTTGGATACAGTCCTAGTAGTGGTATTGCCTGCTCAAAGGGTATTCATGGTTTTATAGCCATTTGGGCATAGTTCCAAATTGCTCTACAGAATGATGAAATCAGTATACAGCTTCACCAACAGTGCATTAGTGCCTCAGTTTTTCCATATCCACTCTGAATTTTCTTATTTTCCTTTTCTGTCACATTAGCCAATCTGATAAGTGTGCGGTGGTAGTTCAAAGTTGTTCTAATCTGCATTTCTTTATTCAATAGTGATTTAGAGCATTTTTTCATATGATTATAGATAGCTTTGATTACTTTATCTGAAAACTGCCTGTTCATATCCTTTGACCACTTATCAATAGAGGAATGGCTCTTATTTTTATAAATTTCATTCAGTTCTCTATATTTTTGAGAAATAAAGTATTTATCAGAGAAACTTACTATAAATTTTTCAGTTATGATTACTGTGTATTTCCTTCTATCTATCTATCTATCTATCTATCTATCTATCTGTCTGTCTATCTATTTATCCCTATTTAACCTACTCTCTCTCTCCTTGCTCCTTGTCCATCCTCAAAAGTGTTTTGCTTTTGCTTCTGTCTTTAACCTGCCCCAATCCTCCCTCACTTATATCATCTACAACTTTCTCTCATCCCCTTCCCTTCCTACTTTTCCGTAGGGTGATATAGATTTCTATACTCAGCTGAGTGCGTATGTTATTCCCTCTTTTAGTCAATTCTAATGAGAGTAAGGCTTACTCCCTCAACCCCATCTCCCCCATCTCCCCATCACTGTAAAAGCTCTTTCATGCCTCTTTGATATGAGATAATTTATGCTATCCTATTTTATAATTTATTCTATCCTTTTCCATTCCCCTGCCTAGTGCATTCATTTTTCTCACTCTTTAATTATATTTTTAGATAATTATACCATCACATTCAACTCATACTCATGCCCTCTGCATGTGTATACTGCTTATAACTCCCCTGGTAAGGAGAAAGATTTTAGGAGTTACATATATCATATTCCCATGTAGTAATGTAAACAGTTTAACCTTATTGAGTCCCTTATGATTCCCCTTTTCTGTTCTCCTTTGTATGCTTCTCTTGAATTTTATATTTGAAAGTCAAAACTTCTATTCAGTTCTGATCTTTTCATCAGGAATGCTTGACAGTTTTCTATTTTGTTGAATATCCATTTTTTCAACTAAAGATTATATTCAGTTTTGCTGGGTAGGTGATTCTTGGTTATAATCCTGGCCTCTTTGCCTTGCAGAATATCGTATTACAAGTCCTCCAATCCTTTAATGTAGAAACAGCTAGATTTTCTGTTATTCTAACTGGCTCAATGATATTTGAATTATTTCTTTGCACTACTTTCTCTTTAATCTGGGAGTTCTGGGATTTGGCTATGATATTCCTGGATCTTTTCATTTTGGGATTTCTTTCAGGAGGTGATTGGTGAATTTTTTCAATTTCTGTTTTACCCTCTGGCTCTAGAATATCAGGGCACATTTCCTTGATAATTACTTTTTTTGTCAGTATTATGGTAGTGGGAGGGAAAAAATTATATCTATGTATAGATAGATAGATAGATAGATAGATAGATAGATAGATAGATGACAGATGGATAGATAGATAGATAGATAGATAGATAGATAGATAGATAGATAGATAGATAGAAAGAAAGAAAGATAGATAGATAGATAGATGGATAGATAGAGGGCACAGGGTGAGTTGAAGATGAAGGGGTGATAGCTGGAAAATAAAATTAAGGGCTGAGAGAGGATTATACTGGGAGAAGGAGAAAGGGAGAGGTAGAATGGGGTAAATTATCTCACATGAAACAGACAAGAAAAGGCCTTTAACAATGGATTGGAAAGGGGGGAAGATGAGAAGGAATGAGTGAATTTTGTCCTCATAGGATTTGGCTTAAGGAGGGAATAACATACAAAATTGCATATGCAAATCTATCTTACCCTACTGGCAAATAAGAGATGAAGGGAACAAGAGAGCAGGAGAAGGATAGAGGGGAGGGCAAATTGGGGGAGGGTATAATCAGAAGCAAACACTTCTGAGGAGGTACAGGGTCAAAAGAGAGAATAGAATAAATGGGGGATGGGATAGGATGAAGGGAAATATACTTAGTTTTTCACAAAATGATTACTATGGAAGTGTTTTACATGACTACACATGTATAACCTGTATTGACTTGCTTGCCTTTTCAATAAGGGTGGATGGGGAGGCAGGGAGGGAGAAAATTTGTAAACCAAAGTTTTAAAAACATATGTTAAAAAATTGTTTTCACATGCAATTGGGAAATAAGAAATAGAGGAAATGGGGTATTGACATATATCCTGCCCTATAGGAAAATAGAAGGGGTAGGGCATAAGAGAAGGGGGGGGGAGAGATAGAAGGGAGGGCAGATTAGGGGAAGGGGTATACAGAATGCATGCCATCTTGGGGTGGGGGGAGGGATGAGATGGGGAGAAAATTTGAAACTCAAAATCTTGCGGAAGTGAACGTTGAAAACTAAAAATAAATAAAGTTTTAAAAAAATGTAAGTGCCTTGTGAGGAGGGGTAGTTTCATTCTTTGTATTTGCACCCTTAGCACCTACCAGAGTGTCTGGCCTATAGTACTCACTTAAATAAATGCTTGATTGATTGAAAAAAAAAAGAATCATCAGCCTAGAAATGACAATTGGATCTACCAGAACTGATGAGATCACCAAGCAAAATAGGAGAAAAGAAGAACTCAGGATGGAGCCTTGGGAG
This sequence comes from Vombatus ursinus, assembly GCF_900497805.2. Lineage (NCBI taxonomy): Eukaryota > Metazoa > Chordata > Mammalia > Diprotodontia > Vombatidae > Vombatus > Vombatus ursinus. The sequence goes on along the minus strand of NW_020954571.1, from coordinate 17,943,737 downwards.
TCACCTACTGTTAGCAGGGATGACCTGGTTGAAAATTCAGCAAAGGAGACTAAGAAGCAGTCCAAGAAGTAGGAGAATCAGGAGAAAGCAGTGTCATGAAAACCTAGTAAGAACAGAATATCAAAGAAAAGAAAGTGATCGACAATGTCAAAGGCTAAAGAGAAGTCAAGTAAAATGAGAACTGAGAAAAGGTCATTTGATTTAACAATTAAGAGATCATCAGAACAAACAAGAAACAGAAAGGCAAAGGATGTAAAACAAACAATTTTTATGTCATTAAAATGTAAAATTTTTTGCATAAAGGGAACCAATGCTGCTTAAATTAGGAGAGACAGAAGAAATTGAGTGGGAGATTATAAAAAGATTATCGGATAAAGGTCTCACCCCTAGGATATATAGTTAACTGATTCAAATTTGTAAAAATAAGAGCCATTTTTCAATTGATAAATTATCAAAGAATATAAATAGATAGTTTTCAGAGGGAGAAATCTAAACTATCAATAGCCACATTAAAAAATGCTCTAAATCACTATTATTTAGAGAAATACACCTTAAAATAAATCTGAGATACCACTTCACATTCATCAGATTGACCAGGTTGATTAAAAAGGAAAATCACACATTCTAGAGTGGCTGTGAGAAAACAGATATCTTAATGTACCACTGGTAAAGCTGTGAACTAGTCCAAGGATTCTATTTTTTAAATTTTTTAAATTTATTTTTTATTTTTTTTTATTTTTAATTAATTAGTTAATTTATTTTTATTTTTCAACATTCACTTCCACAAGATTTTGAGTTCCAAATTTTCTCCCCATCTCATCCCTCCCCCCACCCCAAGATGGCATGTGTTCTGAATACCCCTTCTCCTAATCTGCCCTCCCTTCTGTCTCTCCCTGTCTCTTCTTAACCCCTTCCTCTATCAGGGCAGGATAGATTTCTATGCCCCATTTCCTGCATATCTTCTTATCTAGTTGCATGTGAAAACTATTTCTTAATTGTTGTTTGTAGAAGTTTGGGTTCTAAATTTTCTCCCTTCCTCCCTCCCCACCCACCTTCATTGAGAAGGTAAGCAACTCAATACCAGTTATACATGTGTAGTCATGCAAAACACTTCCATAGTAGTCATGTTATGGAAAACTAAGTATATTTCCCTTAATCCTATCCTGCCCTCCATTTATTCTATTCTCTCTTTGGACCCTGTCCCTCCTTAGAAATGTTTGCTTCTCATTACTCCCTGCCCCAATCTGCCCTCCCCTCTATCATCCCCCTCCTCTCTTGTCCCCTTCCCCTCCTAGTTTCCTGTAGGGTAAGGTAGATTTCCATTTCTAATTGAGTTTGTATGTTATTCTCTCCTTAAGCCAAATCCTGTAAGAATAAGATTCACTTATTCCCTCTCACCTTCCTCCATTTCTGCTCCACCGTAAAAGTCTTTTCTTACCTGTTTTATGTGAGATAATTTGCTTCATTCCACTTCTCCCTTTCTCCTTCTCCTTGTATAATCCTCTCTCACTCCTTAATTTTATTCTCCAGATATGACCCCTTCATCTTCAACTCACCCTGTCCCCTGTATCTATCTGTGTATCTATCTATCTATCTATCTATCTATATGCATACAGATAATTTTTCTCTCCAACTACTCTAATACTGACAAAGGACTCAGGAGTTACAAATATCATCTCTCCATGTAGAATGTAAACAGTTCAACCTTAATAAGTCTCTTATGATTTCTCTTTCCTGTTTACCTCTTCATATTTTTCTTGAGTCTTGTGTCTGAAAGTCAAATTTTCTGTTCAGCTCTGGTCTTTTCATCAAGAATGCTTGTAAGTCCTCTATTTCACTGAATGTCCCTTTTTTCCCTTGAAAGATTATACTCAGTTTTGCTAGGGAGGTGATTCTTGGTTGTAATCCTATCTCCTTTGCCCTCTGGAATATTATATTCCAAGCCCTCCAGTGCCTTAATGTAGAAGCTGCTAAATCTTGTGTTATCCTGACTGTGTTTCCACAGTACTTGAATTGTTTCTTTCTGGCTGCTTGTAATATTTTCTCATTGACCTGGGAATTCTGGAATTTGGCTACAATATTCCTAGGAGTTTTCCTTTGGTGATCTCTTTCAGGAGGTGATTGGTGGATTCTTTCAATTTCTATTTTGCCCTCTGGTTCTAAAATATTAGGGCAGTTTTTTTTCTTTTTCTTTTTCTTTTTTTAGGCAATTGGGGTTAAGTGACTTGCCCAGGGTCACACAGCTAGTAAATGTCAAGTGTTTGGTCTAAGGCCAGATTTGAACTCAGGTCCTCCTGACTTCAGGGACGGTGCTCTATCCACTGTGCCACCTAGCTGCCCATACTTGATATTTTCTTGAAAGATGATGTCTAGGTTCTTTTTTTGATCATGGCTTTCCGATAGTCCAATAATTTTTTTTTTAAATTATCCCTCCTGGATATATTTTCCAGGTCATTTGTTTTTCCAATGAGATATTTCACATTGTTTTCTATGTTTTCATTCTTTTGGATTTGTTTTACAGTGTCTTGATTTCTCATAAAGTTTCTACCTTCCAATTGCTCCTTTCTAATTTTTAAGGAAGTATATTCTTCAGTAAGCTTTTTGGACTTCCTTTTCCATGTGACCAATTTTGCTTTTTTAAGGCATTCTTCTCCTCTTTGGCTTTTTGGACCTCTTTTGCCACTCGAGTTAGGCTATTTTTTAAGATGTTGTTTTCTTCAATATTTTTTTGGGTCTCCTTTAGCAAGCTGTTGATATGTTTTTCATGATTTCCTTGCATCACTCTCAGTTTTTCCTCTACTTCTCTTACTTGCTTCTCAAAATCCTTTTTGAGCTCTTCCATGGCCTGGGACAAATTCATATTTTTCTTGGAGGCTTTGAATGTAGGAGTTTTGACTTTGTTGTCTTCTTCTGGTTGTATGTTTTGATCTTCTTTGTCACCAAAGTAAGATAATATAGTCTGACTCTTTTTGCGCTGCTTGCTCATGATCCCAACCACTTACTTGAGTTTTAAACTCTTTGTTAAGGTAAGAGTCTGTTTCCAATGTGGAGAATGTACTGTCCCAAACTTCATGGGTTTTGTGCAGAGATACTTCTAGGGACTTGTAAATTTTCAGTTCTTCCAAGGTGCTATGATCAAGAACCAAATATTATAGCATATATACATGCTTCTATTTATTAGTTTTTTTCTCTGAATGCAGATAATGTCTTCCTTCTTATGTCTTTTGTAGTTAATGTGGGTATTTATAATAGTAAAAATGATTTATTCACTCAAAGTTGTTCTTAAAACAATACTGCTGTTGCTACAGACAATGTTCTCTTGGTTCTGCTCATTTTGCTCTTCATTATTTTGTGCAAGTTTGCCTATACTTTTTTAAGATCAACAAGCTCAGGGAGTGGAGCCAAGATGGTGGAGTGAAAGCAGTGACTTGCTTGAGCTCTCCCCCAAACCCCTCCAAATATCTGTAAAAAAAAAATGGCTCTAAACAAATTCTAAAGCAGCAGAACCCACAAAAAGACAGAGTGAAACAAATTTCCAGCCCAAGACAACCTAGATCAGAAAGGTATATCACACCAGGCTGGGAGAGGAGTGCAGTGTGGGCATGCAGGCCACAGCAACCCTGGAGCAGGCCTCAGAGGACTGAATTGTGTGCAGCTGTGGTGGTTTCCAGACTTCTCAACCCATGAATGCCAAAGATAACTTGGAAGGTCAGTGGGAAAAGTTTGTGACTGCAGTGAGAGAGAAAAGCTAGGTCTCTGTCTCAAGTCCTCCCAGGGTAGCAGCTCCCTCCTGACCTTCCCACCCACAGACTGAGAGAGAATCGAGTGGCTGATCAGAGGGGGATTGCAGGTATATCTTTGCCAGTGCTGAGGCAAGAATCTCTTGCTTTGCCTGTGCTTGGATCTGAGTCACAGTTCTGAGGGGTGGTCCTGGCACAAGGAGGAGTGCTAGTGTGGTGGAGCTTGTTGTGGAGGTGGAGAGGAAACACCTCACACCTTATTATACCACCTTGGAAGAACTGAAAATTTATAGGTCCCTAGAAGTATCTCTGAAAACAGCTGTACAAACCCCTGAAGCTTGGGACAGTACATTCTCCACATTGGAAGCAGACTCTTACCTTAACAAAGAATTTAAAACTCAAGCAATTGGCCTGGATCATGAGTAAGCAGTGCAAAAAGAGTCAGACTATATTATCTTACTTTGGTGACAAAGAAGAGCAAAACATACAACCAGAAGAAGACAACAAAGTCAAAGCTCCTACATCCAAAGCCTCCAAGAAAAATATGAATTGGTCCCAGGCCAAGAAAGAGCTCAAAAAGGATTTTGAGAAGCAAGTAAGAGAAGTAGAGGAAAAACTGAGAGTGATGCTAAAGGAGGCCCTAAAAAATACTGAAGAAAATAACACCTTAAAAAATAGCCTAACCCAAATGGCAAAAGAGGTCCAAAAAGCCAATGAGGAGAAGAATGCCCTTAAAAGCAAAATTAGCCAAATGGAAAAGAAGTCTAAAAGCTCACTGAAGAAAATACTTCCTTAAAAATTAGAATGGAGAAATTGGAAGCTAGGGACAATTTGAGAAATCAAGGCACTGTAACACTAATCAAAAGGAATGAAAAAATAGAAGAGAATGTGAAATATCTCATTGGAAAAACAACTGACCTGGAAAATAGATCCAGGAGAGAGAACTTAAAAATTATTGGACTATCTGAAAGCCATGATCAAAAAAAGAGCCTAGAAATCACCTTTCAAGAAATTATCAAGGAAAACTGCCCTGATATTTTAGAACCAGAGGGCAAAATAGAAATTGAAAGAATCCACCAATCACCTCCTGAAAGAGATCCCCAAAGGAAAACTCCTAGGAATGTTGTAGCCAAATTCCAGAATTCCCAGGTCAAGGAGAAGATATTACAAGCAGCCAGAAGGAAACAATTCAAGTATTGTGGAAACACAGTCAGGATAACACAAGATTTAGCAGCTTCTACATCAAGTGTCAGGAGGGCATGGAGTATGATATTCCAGAGGGCAAAGGAATTAGGACTACAACCTAGAATCACCTACCAAGCAAAACTGAGTATAATCCTTCAGGGTGAAAAATAGTCATTCAATGAAATAGAGGACTTTCAAGCAGTCCTGTGGAAAAGACCAGAGCTGAATAGAAAATTTGACCTTCAAATATAAGACTCAAGTGAAACATGGAAGAGGTAAACAGGAAAGAGAAAACATAAGAGACTTATTGAGGTTGAACTATTTACATTCCTGCATGGAAAGATGATATTTGTAACTCATGAGACCTTTGTCAGTATTAGGGTAGTTGGAGGGAAAAAAATTATATGTATGTATGTATAGATAGATAGATAGAGGGGACAGAGCGAGTTGAAGATGAAGGCATTATACCTGGAGAAGAAAATTAAGGGGTGAGAGAGGATTATACTAAGAGAAGGAGAAAGGGAGAGGTAGAAAAGGATAAATTATCTCACAAAACAACAGAAAAGAAAAGGCTCTTACAGTGGAGGGGAAACAGGGGAAGTTGAGAGGGAGTGAGTGATTCTTATTCTCATAGGGTTTGACTTAAGGAGGGAATAATATACACACTCAATTGGGTATGGAAATCTGTCTTACCCTATAGGAAAATGGGGTGGGAGGAACGGCACAAGTGATTAGGGGGATGACAGAGAAGAGGGCAGATTGGAAAAGGGAGTAATCAGAAGCAAATACTTCTGAGAAGGGACAGGATCAAAAGAAAGAATAGAATAAATGGGGTAGGGCAGGATAGGATTAAGGGAAATAGAATTAGTTTTTCACAGCATGTCTACTATGGAAGTGTTTTGCATAAGTGTTCATGTATAACCTATATTGAGTTGCTTGCCTTTTCATTGAGGGTGGGTGGGGAGGGAAGAAGGGAGAAAATTTGGAACCCAAAGTTTTAAAAACACATGTTTAAAAAAATGTTTTCACATGCAACTAGAAAATAAGAAATACAGGAAATGGGGTACAGAAATCTATCCTGCCCTACAGGAAAATTGAAGGGGAAGGGGATAAAAGAAGAGTGGGGAGAGATAGAAGGGAAGGCAGACTAGGGGAAGGGGTATTCAGAATGCATGCTATCTTGGGGTGGTGGACAGGTGAGATGGGGTGAAAATTTGGAACTCAAAATCTTGTGAAAGTGAATGTTGAAAACTAAAAATAAATAAATTTCTTAATAAAAAAAGAAAGTTAAAAAAAATCAACAAGCTCATCATTTCTTATACCACAGTAGTATTCCATCATAATCATATACCAGAATTTGTTCAACCTTTATAGCAATACAATGATCCAAGACAATTTTGAAGGACTTATGATGAAAAATGTCATCCATCTCCAGAGGAGGAGTGAACCTGATAGAGCATGAATGAGACTGAAGCATACTTTTCCTTTACTTTATTCTTCTGGCTTTTTTCAGAGGCAGTGTTCTGTGTTTTCTTTTGCAATGCAGCTAATATGAAAATGTGTTTTGCATGACTATACATATAGAATTGGAAATTGAGGGAATACTGATGAATTGAGGAATGGCTGAATTGTATGGTATATAATTGTGATGGAATACTATTGTGGTATAAGAAAAATGACCAGAAAAAATCTGGGAAGACTTTTATCACCTCATGTGAAGTGAAGTGAGCAGAATCAGGAGAACATCATACACAGTAACAGCAATATTATAATGATGATCAACTGTGAAAGACTTAGCTACTCTGATGAAGACAAACAATTCAAGACAATTCCAAAGACAACATGATGAAGAATGCTATCCATCTCCAAAGCGGGAAAAACTGATGAACTCTAAATGCATATTGAAGCATACTTTTGTTTCTTGAAACATATTTTTTATACTTTTTTTTATTTCTCTTGGGTTTTTTGTCTGTGTTTTCTTTTGCAACACAGTTAATATGGAAATACATTTTGCATGACTTCACAAGTGTAATTGATATCAAATTGCTTGACTTCTCATGTAAGAGGGAGTGGGGGAAAGGAGAGAGAATTTGGACTCCCATTTTTTAAATAAATATTTTAAAATTTACATGTAACTGAGAAATAATTAACAAAATAAATAAAATATATTGGAAAAAAAAGATCACTTTATTTTTTTTTCATTCTCCTTAAGGACCTCAGAGACAACTCAGATTAGCCTCTGCACAGGGTCTTTCTCCTGTCTCTGGATCTGGAGCTCACTAGAGCTCCACACTAGACCCCCACCTAGTGCTCCTTGGATACTGCTCCCTCTTACTGAACTCCTGCCTCTATGAACTTTGGAGATTATAGGATCTGTCTTACCTAAGGCATTTCTGCAGTTTCTGGTCTTGGACCAGAAACCAATGTTGAGCATGACCAAGCCTAGAGCTCCACAATGGATTGGCCTGGAGATGCTGTTGATTGCACTTGAGGTGGGCTTCATTCTCCAAAATCAAACACATATTGATTACATCTGTATTTTTAAAAAAATACAAGAAAGAAAGAAAGAAGGAAAACAGGGCCAGGGTAGAGGAACTTCGGGCATATATGGAAGGAAACAAAAACAAAAAACATTTTCTTTTCTTTGCATGTTCATTTCTTTTTGTCTGTTTCATTAAAGGCTATGGGTTTTGTGTAAAATTTTGTTATTCTGTTGATTATTAAGTTTATAATTTTTTAAAAAAAAAAGCCTGTTCAGAGATCTTTTTTGCTAGCCAGTAGCTTAAATATGTCTTTGCTTCTTTTTGACTCCAGGGCCATCAAAGTCATAGAATCATAAAATTTATAGGTATGAGAGCCATTTGAGATCATCATTTTTAATGCCCTCAGAGTACAGGTGATGGCACTTTGGATCAGAGAATTGCATATTAATATTGTCAGAACTTTCTTAACTTACGTCCCTTCTTTGCAAATGTTAAAAGGTTTCTAGTCCTGGCCAGAAGATTTTTCTCATAGCTCATATGCATAGCTGCAATCTCCTCAGCATTCATTCTTCCCTTCTCTCCCTGAGAGCCTTCCAGATAGATCTGGAAAGGACCAAGTTGATTATCTGGTCCAACAACACCTTTTCAGAGGCCCTCAGTCACTCTTATTTCCTCTTCTCCAAAGAAAGCAGCAGATAGCTTAGTTGATTTGTAGACCAGTAGGAATGAGCCCTATTCCTCCTCTCTCCCTCCAACTCTGAATCTGTTTCTATGCACACAAATGCACAAACTGAAGAACTGAATTAGATAATGAAGAGCCACAATACTCAGATGAGCAAATTGTTATTCTTTAATGAGTTCTCTAGGCAATTACCTCAGTTTGCCACTTGATTTACATGTTTGTTCCAACCAGAAAGTTTTATCTTTAAGATCTATCCATGGTAACCCCCTGAATTCCTACTCATTCATCCAGCTCTGAAATTTACTTGGCCCATGATTTTGACCACCTGAGGGAGCTTAGAAGTTTTCTGCAGAAATCTCTCCCAGCATTGTTCCTCCTCTCCTCTCATCCTTTCTATCAATTCATACTGATTCTCTCCCTTCTCTGGACTCCTTAATGCCGCTCAGCAAGACCACGCGTGCTTCAGTTTCCCACTCCTTTACTACAATTAAACATTACAACAACAAAAAAGTCAGTTTTTAAATGGCTTCTGCAGGGAGTCATCATGGATTAATACTAAAAAGGCTATACATTGAGCCACCTGACTTCTATTCCAGTCTCTGCAACTGACTTGACCCTCCCTTTATTTTCTCTTAGCCTAAGTTTCCACTGTAAAATGTGAGTGTTGAAATAGATTACCACTGAGGTTCTTTCCAATCTTGACATTCCAGAATTTCAATTATTTGAGTTAAGGTATTTTTTTCTTTTGTCTTGAAAGAGTGAGAAAATTGCTGTAATATTTCCATTTCAGTTTTAGAATCATTGTCTTTACCCAGAGAATATTTTGATTTATGTTTGTTTGATTGTTGTTTTAAGTTACTCATTCCTGACTAGACCAAAGCCAAAAACCCCTGTGGCTGCTCCAAGAGGGACACACTGGAGTTAAGGAGGTGGCCCACAGTGTCAGTTCCCTTTACCTACTGTTGAATTCATAAAATAAGCAACTTCTTCCAATGGAAAACCACAGTAAAGCTGGTTCAGGATATGGAACTCTTTCAGAAAGATGAGTCTCTATGCAGTTAACATTATCAGTTTTGTTAATTTGTGATTGTTAATAAAATCCACAAACATTTATTTGAAAAAAATTTTCAGATGAGATAGTACTAAGTGTTCTAAGTAGTTCTTTTTTCTTTTCTTTTTGGAAGGAGAAATAAAACAAAACAAAACAAAAACTCCAAACCTTACCCTGTATGATGAACACAATAATGGAGCAGAGAACCAGGGAAATCTGCCATATGTTGTTGAGAGCAGTTCTTTGCCACATGTCTGGTGCAGAGATCTATGCTTTCCTAAAAGGCTGAGGTTGCTTCTGTCTTGCACAGCTGTAAACTGATTGAGTGACTAACCCCTGTACAGAATCATAGAAATGCCAAGTCAGAAAACAACCAAAGAGAAATTAATCTTCTTCAAATATTGCCTTGGTGAGATCCAAGATTGGTGTCTTGAACCTCCACCCACAATTCACTAATCCTCTTCATTTGAGGGACTCTAAATATAATGTGCTTCTATGACACAACTGAATATCCACATCAGTAAACAAAACCAATGTTATGTAAGGTGTACTTTAACCCTAAAGGCAGTTTGAATTTTCTACCTTCAGTGCACATAAAGTCAGTCATACAGCTTGGTATGTTAAATCAATGGGGTTCAGTGGGCAAACTATGGGCTTAAAAAAATCTTCTGAGTTGACTGCCAGGCCCACCCACTGGCTTTCTGGGTGACCTTGAAGGACTCTCAACTTTTTGTCATTTTTGGTTTTTTATCAGTGCAGAAATTATGAAGGAATCTAGTTCTATAGAGAAAAAATCTTTGTGATTTATCAGGGCATACTTAGTGATGATTGAAGACTGTGTACAACATAGGTGTAAAGGAAGAAAACAGAAGGGGAAGTGCCTAACTTTGAAAATGCTGAGATTTATTGGGGAAAAACACTCAAATCAGGGAAATAGATAGAAATAAGAGAATAGAAATAATTCAGTTCTCAACTATTGTAAAGCTTGCAAAGAACTTTCTTCAAAACTCTATAAAACAGATAGGATAAGTACTATTTTATCCATTTTTCAGATGAAGAAACAGGCTATTTGTGAGGCTGTCATTTATTCAAATTAATACAGGAAGTATCAGATACAGGACTCGAATTTCCAGGTCTCCTGACTTGAAATCACATGCTCTTTCCATTATTCCAACATACAGCCAGTCTAAGGGAAAATTTTGAAGTAAATTTAGAGGGCAATGCAACCTCCCTTTTCTGTACCTTTAATCTTTCTTGTGGCATCTGATGACTGTAATAGTCTGATTTTTCATGCTGCTCACCTGATCTTTCCTCACAGTCCTGTCCTCCTCAGATGGTCATGTGCCAAAGAGGGAGGACACTATGCTAAGGTTTGAGGAGAAAATGAAGGATAAAATGCAGTCTCTATCCTTAATCCCTAAAGCCCCTAGTTCAGTTACTAGCTCCTACAAAAGACTTTTCCTCATCCCTCAGGTTCTTAGTACTCTAATTTTCTCAGTTACTTTGTATTATTTTGTTACTTAATGTTTCCTCTGTATACATGATATTTCTTTACTTTGGAGAATAAATTTTGCAGAGTTAATAATTTTTCTTTAAAATTTTGATAGAATTCTCCTGTGAATCCAATAGTACTAAGATCTTTTTTCACTTCATAATTCCTTTACAATTTTTTTGTTTGGTTGGTTGTTTGGTTGTTGGTGTGGTTTTTGGAGATCAGATATTAAAGATTCCTATTGGATCTTCTCTTTTTTTATTATTATTAATGGGTTATTTCAATTGTGTCTGACTCTTTGTGACCTCATTTGGAGTTTTCTTGGCAGAAATGCTGGAGCAGTTTGTCATTTCCTTCTCCAGTTCATTTGACAGATGAAGATAATGAGGCAAATAGGATTAAGTGACTTGCCCAGAGTTCCACAGCAAGTAAGTGTTTGAATCCAGATTTGAACTCAGGAAGATGGTTCTTCCTGACTTCAGACCCAGAGCTCTAAACACTGTGTCACCCCACTACCCCTGATCTCCTACTAGTTTGTGTATTTTCGTATTTTTGAAAGTATTCTCAATCAACCTCTGAAAGCCCAGAAAATATCACCCCAGGAAAATCCCTGGAACAGCTGAACCAGAAGAAAGATGGGAAGCAGTAGTGCAGTAGCCCAGGTAGCTTGAGGGATTAGTAGGAAAGGCCCCTCTTGTTCTGGGGGAAGAGGAGCAATACTGAACTGGAGGCATCCCAGCAAGCTAGCAGAAAACCCCACTTTAGCACACCAGGAAGAGATCTTGAAACCCAAGTGGTGGAGCAGGCAAACACCAACACCTGGGCCTCCAAGTCCCTCAGTGAGGGTGGGAGAAATGGTGGAAACCAGCTCAGAAAACCACCAGGTACCTCAGCATTCTACAGCAAACAGGTCTCCCAGAGCCTCAGCAAAAATAAGAGAATCAGCACTGCAAAGGGCTGCCAGCAGAAAAACACCCTACAACATCCATCTGAAAGGAGCTGAAGAAAGTGAAAGGAAAGGAAAAACAGGCAACCTAGAGTTGCCCTAGAATCCCAGCCTTGCTGATTCCAGCCCAATGCTAGGTAAGCTGCCAGAACCCTACAGCCTCCAATGGCCAACATCTGAGGCCCCAACACACAAAGCCAGTGACCAAGACCTAGGCTCCCAACACAAGAAGCTTGGGTAAGTGCCCTCTGCTCCCCTGCAGGAGAGCTCAATCTCTTTAAAGGCCAGGGAATAAGGAAACACCATGAGCAAAAAAGAAATGTACCATAGATTCATGTTATAAGAAGAGTGAAGATCAAGGCAGAAATTCTGAAGAGGCCAACATTGTCAACAAACCCACATCTGGAACCCCAAAAGGGAATATGAACTGGTCTGAAGCCCAAAAAGTCTTCTTAGAAGAGCTCAAGAAGGATTTTAAAAGTCAATTGAGAGGTAGAAGAGTCCTTAAAAAATACAATTGGCTAACTGGAAAAAAAAAGTACACTGAAGAAAACAAATGCCTAAAAATACAATTGGCCAACTGGAAAAAAAAAGTACACTGAAGAAAACAAGTCCCTAAAAAATACAATTGGCCAAATGGGGAAGGAGGTACAAAATTTAATAGAAGAAAACAATTTGTTAAAAATTAGAATCAGGCAAATGGAAGCTAATGACTCTATGAGAAAGCAAGAATCAGTCAAACAGAAACAAAAACAAATGAAAAAAATAATAGATGAAAACATAAAATGCCTCATTGGTAAAACAACTGACCTGGAAAATTGATCCAGGAGAGATGATTTTAAAATTATTGGTCTACCTAAAAGTCATGATAAAAAAGGAGCCTGGACAGTATCTTTCAGGAAATCATAAAGGAAAACTGCCCTGAGATCCTAGAAACAAAAGGTAAAATAGTCATAGAAAGAATCCACTGATCACCTCCTGAAAGAGATCCCAAATTGAAAACACCAAGGAATATAGTAGCCAAATTCCAAAATTACCAGGTCAAAGAGATAATACTGCAAGCAGCCAGAAAGAAACAATTTAAAGATCATGGAACCACAGTCAGGATCACACAGGACCTTGCAGCTTCTACATTAAAAGACCATAGGGCATGGAACATGATATTCCATAAAGCAAAGGGGCTTGGATTACAACCAAGGATCAACTACCCAGAGAAAATGAGCATGATCTTTCAGGGGAGGAGATGGATATTCAATGAAATAGGGGACTTCCATACCTTCCTGATAAAAGAACCTGAGCTCAACAGAAAATTTGGTCTTCAAATCCAAGACTCAAGAGAGACATAAAAAGGTAAATGGGACAGAAAGATACAATATGTTGTTAATAAGGGCAAACTGTTTACATCTCTACAAGGGAAGATGACATGTACAACTCCTCAGAACTGTATTGTTATTACACCATGTCAAAGGAGTGTACATAAAGTGGGTGCATGTAAGTTGACTTTGATGTAATGATAAAAAAAATCTAATCAAGTGGGTTAAATGGATCTAAGTAAATGGATTAGTCTCATTTAAGAAAATGTACTGAGAAAGGAAGAGGCAGACAAGGGTAAATTACATTATAGGAAAAGGCACAAAAACCTGTTACAGCAGAGGGAAAGAAGGGAGGGAGGAGAGCATTGTTTGAACCTTACTCTCATCAGATTTGACTCAAGAAGGGAATAACATAATCAGTTAGATATAGAAATCTAACTAACCCTATAGGCAGTAGGAGGTAAAAGGGGAAAGAAAAAGGAGGGGGGATAGAAGGGAGGGAAGAAGCAGTAAGGGTAATGGGGAAGAAAAAGGAAAGGGCTAATAGAAGGAAGGAGGGACTGAGGGAGGTGGTGGTCAAAAGCAAAACACTTGTGAGGAAGGAAAAGGAGAAAGGAGAAAGAAAAGCATAAATGGGGTGGAGGATGGAGAGAAAGATGCAAATAGTAATCATAACTGTGAATGTGAATGGGATGAATGCTCCCATAAAACGGAAGTGGATGGCAGAATGCATTAAAAACCATAATCCTACAATGTATTGTTTACAGGAAACACATTTGAAAAAGGGTGACACACACAGGGTAAATGTAAAAGGTTGGAGCAGAATATATTATACTTCAGCTGAAGTAAAAAAAAAAAGCAGGGGTAGCCACCATGATCTCAGACAAAACAAAAGCAAAAATAGGTCTTATCAAAAGAGATAAGGAAGGAAACCACATCCTGCTAAAAGACACCATAGACAATGAAAGAATATCATTACTAAAGATATATGCACCAAATGGTATAACATCCAGATTCTTAGAGGAGAAGTTCAGGGAGTTACAGGAAGAAATAGACAGCAAAACTATACTATTATACTATACTACACTCTTGGGGGACCTCAACCTCCCCCTCTCTGAACTAGATAAATCTAACCACAAAATAAACAAGAAAGAAGTTAAGGAGGTGAATAGAATATTAGAAAAGATAGGTATGATAGACCTCTGGAGAAAATTGAATGGGGATAGAAAGGAAAATACTTTTTTCTCAGTGGTACATGGCACATACACAAAAATTGACCAGGTACTATGGCATAAAAACCTCACAATCATGCAAAAAGGTAGAAATATTTAATGCATCCTTTTCAGATCATGATGCAATAAAAATTTTATGCAATAAAGGGCCATGAAAGACAGACTAAAAATAATTGGAAATTAAATAATCTAATCCTAAAAAATGATTGGGTCAAACAACAAATCATAGAAACAATCAATAACTTCATTCAAGAGAATGACAATAATGAGACAACATACTAAAACTTATGGGATGCAGCAAAATCAGTTCTTAGGAGAAGTTTTGTATCTCTAAATGCTTACATAAATAAAATAGAAAAGGATATCATTGAATTGGGCATACAACTAAAAAAAAACTAGAAAAAGAACAAATTAAAAATTCTTAATTAAACACCAAATTAGAAATACTGAAAATCAAAGGAAAAATGAATAAAATTGAAATTAAGAAAACTATTGCACTAACAAATAAAACTAAGAGCTGTTTTTATGAAAAAACAATAAAATAAATAAACCTTTGGTTAATTTAATTTAGAAACAGAAAGAAGAAAACCAAATTACTAGTATCAAGAATGAAAAAGGTGAAGCTACCACCAAGGAAGAGGAAATTGAAACAATAATTAGGAACTATTTTGTCCAACTGTATGCCAACAAATTTGACAATCTTAGTGAAATAGATACATATTTACAAAAACATATATTACCCAGATTAACAGAAGAGTTAGTAAAATACTTAAGTAACCCCATCTCAGAAAAAGAAATTGAACAAGGCATTGATGAACTTCCTAGGAAAAAAACTTCAGGGCCAGATGGATTTACAGGTGAATTCTATCAAACATTTAAAGAACAATTAATTCCAATGCTATATAGACTATTTGGGAAAACAGGTGAAGAAGAAGTCTAACCAAATTCTTTTCATGATACAAATATGGTGCTGATACCTAAACCAGGAAGAGTCAAAACAGAGAAGGAAAATCACAGACCAGGGCAGCGAGGGGGTGCAGTGGATAGAGCACTGGCCCTGAAGTCAGGAGGACTTGAGTTCAAATCCGGCCTCAGACTAAACACTAGCTGTGTGACCCCAGGCAAGCCACTTAACCCCAAATGCCTAAAAAAAAAAAGAAAAAGAAAATTATAGACCAATTTCTCTAATGAATATAGATGCAAAAATTTTAAATAAAATATTAGCAAACAGATTACAGCAACTTATCACAAGAATATGACCAGGTAGGATTTATGCCAGGTATGCAGGGCTGGTTCAATATTAGGAAAACTATCAGCATAATTGATCATATCAATACCAAAAATAACAGAAACCACATGATCATCTCAATAGATGCAGAAAAAGCTTTTGACAAAATACAACACCCATTCCTATTAAAAACACTATAGAGCATAGGTATAAATAGAGTCTTCCTTAAAATAATAAATAGCATTTACCTAAAACCTTCATCTAACATTATATATAATAGAGACAAGCTAGGAGCATTTCCAATAAAATCAGGGGTGAAACAAGGATGTCCATTATCACCATTGTTGTTCAATATCATACTGGAAACATTAGCTTTAGCAATAAGAGAAGAAAAAGAAATTGAAGGTATTATAATAGGCAAAGAAGAAACAAAACTATCACTCTTTGCCAATGATATGGTGATATACTTAGAGAATCCTAGAGAATCAAGAAAAAAACTACTTAAAATAATAAACAACTTTAACAAAGTTGCAGGCTATAAAATAAGCCCACATAAATCATTGGCATTTCTATATATTACCAGCAAAGCCCAACAGCAAGACATAAAAAGAGAAATTCCATTTAAACTTACTGTAGACATTATAAAATGTTTAGGAGTCTACTTCTCAAAACAAACCCAGGAACTATATAAACACAATTACAAAACACTTTTCACACAAATAAAGTCAGAGCTAAGTAATTGGAAAAACATCCATTGCTCATGGGTAGGACGAGCTAAAAAAATAAAAATGACAATTCTACCTAAGCTAATTTATTTTTTCAGTGCCATACCAATCAAACTACCAAAAATTATTTTATAGAGTTAGAAAAAATAATAACAAGATTCATTTGGAGGAACAAAAAGGCCAGAATATCAAGAGAACCAATGAAAAGAAATGCAGGGGAAGGTGGCCTACCCATTCCAGATCTTAAATTGTATTATAAAGCAGCAATCATCAAAACTGCTTGGTACTGGCTAAGAAACAGAGTGGTGGATCAGTGGAATAGATTAAATATGCAAGACACAATAGTCAATGACTATAGTAATCTAAGACCCCAACTTCTGGGATAAGAACGTACTCTTTGAAAAAAACTACTGGGAAAACTGGAAAAGAGTATGGAAGAAACTAGGCATAGACCAAAATCTCACATCATATACCAAAATAAAGTCAAAATGGGTTCATGATTTAGATATAAAGGCTGATACTATAAGCAAACTATGAGAGCAAGGAACAGTTTACCTATCAGATCTATGGAGAACAGAAGAATTCATGACCAAACAGTAGATAGAGAATATTACAAAAAGCAAAATGGATAACTTTGATTACATTAAATTGAAAAGCTTTTCCACAAACAAAGCCAATGCAACTAAGATTAGAAGGAAGGTAGAAAATTGGGAAAGAATTTTTGCAACCAGTCTCTCTGATAAAGGTCTCATTTTTAAAATACATAGAGAATTAAGTCAAGTTTATAAGAATACAAGTCATTTCCCAATTGATAAATGGTCAAAGGGTATGAACAGGCAATTCTCAGATGAAGAAATTAAAGCCATCTATAGTCATAAGAAAAAATGCTCTAAATCACTATTGATTAGAGAAATGCAAATCAAAACAACTCTGAGGTACCACACCACACCTATCAGTTGGGCAACATGACAAAACAAGAAAATGATAAATATTGGAGAAGATCTGGGAAAATTGGAACACTAATGCATTGTTGGTGGAGTTGTGAAATGATCCAACCATTTTGGAGAGCAATTTGGAACTATGCCCGAAGGGCTATCAAAATGTGCATACCCTTTGACCCAGCAATAGCACTTCTAGGGCAACATCCCAAAGAGATCATACAAATGAGAAAAGGACCCACTTGTGCAAAAATATTCATAGCAGCTCTTTTTGTGTTGGCAAAGAATTGGAAATTGAGAGGATTCCCATCGATTGGGGAATGGTTGAGCAAGTTGTAGTATATAGATGTAATAGAATACTATTGTGCTGTAAGAAATGATATGAACAGGCTGATCTCAGAAAAACCCTGAAAGACTTGTATGGTCTGATGCTGAGTGAAGTGAGCAGAACCAAGAGAATGTTGTACACAATAACAGCCACATTGTGTGATGACTAATATTGATAAACTTAACTCTTCCCAGCAATACAAGGATCTAAGACATCTCCAAGGGCCTCATGATGGGAAATGCTATCCACACCCAAAGAAAGAACTATGGAATTTGAATGCATATCAAAGCATACTATTTGCTATTTTTTTTCTCTTCTGTTGAGTTGTGTTTCTTCTTTCTGGTTGTTCTTCCTATTGGTTCTAATTCTTACTTACAACATCACTAATGTGAAAATATGTTTAATGGGAATGTATATGTATAGCCTATATCAGATTGTGCCCCATTTTGGGAGGGTGGTGGGGAAGAAGGGGAAGAAAATTTTAAACTCAAAGGCATATGGAAGTGATTATTGATAAATCAAAATAAATTAATAAAAAAAGAGAAATTATTCCACTATTCATTTTCTCAGTTTGGGTATCATCTAATTTTGAATTTTTAAAAACTATTCTTTTTATTTTTATGTTTTTTTAACTTTCTCTTGATCATTTGCTATTTTAATTTGATCTTCTGCCCTCTTCTTTTGATCAGATTGATTAATTAATCATTTCTGTAGCCTTTTTGGGTTCCACTCAATGTATTTCTCTATTTTCCATAATTTCTTTTTTATGATTATTTTAGGTTTGTGTGTGTTGACTTTTTAATATTGTGAAATGTGCATTCAGTTACTTCATCCTCTCCTTTTCTCTTTCCTTAATGTAAATTTATAGAGATATGATTTCACCCTGAGGGCTCCTTAAACTACATCCAAGAAATTTTGGTATATTTTTTTCATTATCTTTTTCTTTCACATAATTATTATTTATATGATTTTTCTTCTGACACCCAAAATATTTATGATTTTACTGTAATATCTCCATTTGTGCCTGTAGCATTTATCTGTGCTCTTTTAAATACTTATTATTTTTATTGCATTCAAGTTTATAAAGCATATATTTACTATTTCTGTCTGTATATGCATATATATGTTTGTATGTCTTATACAAACTCATACATATATAGAATATCTGTCTTAATACATAGTCAATTTTTCTAAAATTTCTATAGTACTGAGAAACATAGATGCCCTAAGTATTTTAACTCCAGTTTCTCCAGAAATTTGTTCATTTCTATATTTTCCATTTGTTGATTTTCTATTATATTTGTCTAAAACTAAAGTTTCCTGTTATTATTCCATAACTATTGATGTCTTCTTGTAAATCATTTAACTTTTCTTTTCCTTTCCTTTCCACCATCTGGTACCATTCTATTTCCCTATACTGATTTCACAAAATTTGAGTTCCCATCCTCTTTGTTCCAGCTGAACTGAACAATTTTCTATGTCTAGAATTCATATTGTACTCTTGCAGTTCTGTGCTTTGTTCATGCAATCCCCAAGGACTAAAACGCACAATACAATGGAAAAAGTGCTGGATTTAAAGTTTAAAGACATGGGTTCAAATCATGCTTGGGCATTTACTACTTTATGATTGTGGGCAAATTACTTAACCTCTCAGGGCTTCATCTTTAAAATAAAGGAGTTGGGCTATATGTCCTTTGAAATCCCTTCCAGATCTATATCTACAAACCCAGTACTTTGCACACAAGTGTTTATATGGACAGGAGATTACCTTTTTTTTTTGTCCCAACATACTGCTGTCCTCTGCTGGATATATTGAAAATGGACCGAGTTCTGCCTGGACTAGAACAAAGTCCCATTCTTATAGGATTGGTAGAGACCAATCTCAAAAAATAAACTTTTGAAAGATTAAAATTTACTGTCACAATAAAAAAATTCTATTCAATTTAAAAAAGGCTGAGAAAATTTGCCCAAGTTTCACCTCTTGAATAAACTCAAAGGACACCAAATTCTCATTGAAAACTCTTCTGGTTGTCGCCAACTTATCCTATGATTTCCTGCAGTCACCATATTGACTAAAGCTGTATCAAGTATTAAATAGTGGGAGGAAACTATTTTTATCTAAAGACTCAGACTATATCTGCTGAGAGGAAGGGCTGGGTATGTTGGAGTCAAGGTGGAGAGAGAGTAAAGATATTATAGAACTGAGAGAAAGATGATGAAATTCCTCCTCCCCTTGTTTACCCTATGACTCTGTGTGGTGAGGTGGATACTAAAGATCTGAGTTCTAATCCTAGCTCTAACACAACCTGGGTAACCTCAAGCAAATTTGTCTTCTTGATACTCAGTTTCTCTCTATGTAAAATGAGGATAATGCTTATGCTTACAATTACCTATCTCACAGAATTGTAATGAAAAATGGGTTGTAAACTTGTAGAAATATGACATTGCCATGTATCAGTCTGTAGGTGGGGGCAGTACAGAATCTATATATATATATTGAAGGCAGGGCATATCACAAAGCTATTTGGATTAAAAGATCTTAATTCTTATCTTGGATTTGATGCTTATTAGACATATGACCTTCAAAAGAATCATTTGACAATTTAGCACTTAGTTCTTTCATATGTCAGGTGAAGATTAAAACTCTATCATGTCTATCTTATAAAGATTTTAGGAGGATCAGTTTAAGCAATGTATCTTAATAATCTATGAGAAATTTTTTTAAAAATTATTTTTACAAACCCTGAGCTCAAATGAATCATTAAACATTTATTAGGTATGTGACCTTCGGTAAGTTATTTAACCCTGCAGAACTGCTGCTTTGAATAAACAAATGAGTGCATAGGTGTACTACTGGACAATTAGTGTACTATGTGCAAAATACTGCATTGTATAAAGAAAGGGACATATACAAGTTTCAGAATGGTAGAAATTTCAGGATTTGTCAACAGAAGAAGTCTAACACTAACAGTACCAAAGCTTCTTCTAGTTCTAACATCCCATGTCTTAACATCACATTCTGCTTCCAAGTCTTAGTTTCCTCATCTGTAAAATGGGTAGGTAAGACTAAATTATATCTGAGGTCTGTATTCTAGCTGTAATATCCTATGTTCAAATGATATCTATGCTCAGGAAACTTGAAAGTGGGTATTATTCCTCACAGTCCCTGGTATCCACATTGAGGAAGAAATATTCTGTAACAACTATCAAGGAGGGGCAGCTAAGGAGAAGTGGTCAACCCAATCTCCTTTTTTATGGGGAACATGAAATTGAATTCCATTATAATGCCTCTCAGATTTGCCAAGCAGATATGTATACTAGAAATGGATACTTGATGGTCAAAATGGAAATCCTCTAGTTTTCCCACTACTATCCCTCAGAAAATTAGTATTTCCTCTGGACTGCCAATTACACACAATAATCCTAAGGAGAGAAGGTGGAAGCCACATTTGGAGTGAGCTGACATCTGTGGGAAGGAAGGAATAGAACTGAAGAGCAGAATGGATACTGGTGGAGCAAGAACCATTGTAACTCCCTCAGCATGGGAAGAAGTGAAGATCCAGAAATCATGGGAACCAACATCCTATACCAAGAGACCTGCAGACAAGGAACCAGAAGGAGTGAATGCCTGGACAGCAAGACAAGAACTATGTGACCAAGGGATATAGGTGGCACATGGATCAGAGTGAGCTGCTGGAGCTCTTCAGGTTGCTTAGAACAGAGCTGGTACTTCTTTCTTTTCCCATTCTTTCTTACATTCATTCTCCTTTCTTAGGAGAGAGATTACCCAGTTTCCATTTCTTAAGAATTTGTTTATTTCCTGTTTCTTTTGTTATATAGATAGTTTTCTCTAAAATAAATGTAGTCAACCATTGTATTGCTCATTTATGTGTTTCATTACTCAAATGCAGTAGAGAAAAGTCAGTAGCTGTGGGATGGAGATAAGGCAGATAGAAAGTGCCAAGGTCATTTTTCCTGGCTAAGAGTTTAAGCTGAACAAAAGAGAATTATTGATTCATTTTTGTATAACTTCCTAGAGCATTTAAAAAAAAAACTAGACTAAGTTCATTCCTAGGCAATGAATCAGCAGCTGGGGAATAAGGGGAGTGTTGAATGATTTGTTTATGTAGGAGAGGCACTCCTCCAGCTACTTCCCCTTTCCAAAATTTACTTCCCACCACCTGCTTAAAGGAAATCTAAACTCACTTAAGGAGTGCAAACAAACGAGATAACTAGAAAGAAATTCATGACTGAAGACAGAAAGGTTGTGACACTCTTTGCCCAGAGGCAGTAGATGGCCTAATCCTTAGCAGCCCAACCTAATGACACCTTATATAATTACAACACCTGTGGGCCTCAACAGGACATTCAGCATTTTTTATGAATTCTTAGCTCTCACTTCTTGGCACCTAATATTCACACCAGGCCTGTAGCAAGCACTTTTCCATTGTACCACTGAAATTCTTTACTACCCTGTCCACCTAGTTTCAGAGTTCATTATCTGGGTCTGTCTCCTTATCTCTATGTCAAAGGGGGCTGATCGGGGAGTCTATGGTCAATTTGATGATTTGCATTACATAAGCTTTTGCCTGGAGTCAAGAAATGACCTCTCCATGGAGATAGGGAAAATTCTCATGGGTTTCTTTAAAGGGTGCAGAGAATTCCTAATTGATTTTCAGTGAATAGGATTGCCCTCAAAATTATTGATGGACTGGGACTCAAGAAAAATGGACTTTTATTAGAGGATTTACTTTTTCTCAAGGGCTTATAAAAGTGATGTGACAGACAATATAGTAATTTTGGGACTTGTGTTGACTTTTTCCTGTTCAAAAGGCAGGTCAGAATACTGTAGGGCAGGACTAGGACTGGGGGAAGGAAAGTGTGGACATATATACAAGGATTCACAATAGCCTTCTTGGAGCAAAAGCATGTAAGAGTGTACCAGCCCATATCTTTCTATCTCCTTGGCCTAAGAGGACAGTCATCCTGAGAGTGGCCTTTTCCAAACTCAGAAATGTAAACCTGTGTTATAAGGACAGTGCCTGAAGATGGCCACAGAAAAAGTAAATATGGCCCACATGGTCCAGAAGCTTAGCTCATGGATAATATTCCTGAACCATGCCTCCTGTATATTTGCTAGCAAGTATGATACCAGAATTTAGCTTTCTAGCTAGAGAAAGAAGATATTCTGGGTAGCAACAACAGTGACCCTAACAGTCACCTTATAAGTAAATTCAAAGACAATAGTTCCTAGGTTTGAGAGTTCAAGAACTAGAACTTCTAGAGAGAAAAAAAATAATATTCTGGGCTGTATTGCTTCTTGGAGATATAAAAATTATCTAATGGACCCTGAAAATAGAAGAGCAGTGAAGGAGAAGTACAACTTAGAAAAACAAGAGACTTGCAAGTTGCCTCTATTATAATAAGTGATTCAAATTGTAGAGGCCCAGGGGGAAGAGCTGTTGCTTCTTCAGCAACTGGAAAATTTCATTGCTTTCTATGGAAAAACTTTGTAGGCTATCTGAATTCTTTGTATATTTTCTTTGCCTTTTTATAGATTCCTATGAACCCATTGAGTGACATATCTTTAGGATCTGTTTATGACTTCTATAAGCTCTTTGGATTATCAACATTTGTTGTTGTTTGGAATAAGGAACCCTACTCAATATACATTTACTACTGAGTGCTTTTTTTTAAACTAATTTATTTTTAGTTTTCAACATTCACTTCCACAAGATTTTGAGTTCCAAATTTTCTCCCCATCTCTCCCCTTCCCACCCCAAGACTGCATGCATTCAGAATAATCTTTCCACTAATGTGCTCTCCCTTCTATCACTTTCTCTTCTCTTATTCCCTTCTCCCTCTATTTTCCTGTAGGGCAGGATAGATTTATTGCCCTGTATATTGCCTGTATATTATATTTCCTAGTTTCATGTAAAAACAATTTTTAACATTTGTTTTTAAAACTTTGGGCTTCAAATTCTCTCCCTTCCTCCCTCCCCACTGACTCCCATTGAGAAGGCAAGCAACTCAATACAGGTTATTAGTGTGTAATCATGCAAAACACTTCCATAATAGTTATATTGTGAAAAACTAGCTAGATTTCCCTTCATCCAATCCCACACCCCTTGTTTATTCTGTTCTGTCCTTTGACCCTGTCCCTCCCCAAAAGTGTTTGCTTCTGATTGCCCCCTCCCCCAATCCTCCCTCCCTTTTATCATTCCCTCCTTCTTATCCTCTTTTGCCCTATTTTCCTGTAGGGTAAGATAGATTTCAATACCCAATTGAATGTGTATGATATTCTCTGCTTAAACCAAATCTGATGAGAATAAGATTCACTCATTCTCTCTCACCTTCCCTCACTTTCCCTCCACTATAAAAGCTTTTTCTTGTCTGTTTTACCCCATTCTACCTCTCCCTTTCTCCTTCTCCCAATTCTCTCACCCCTTAAGTTTATTTTTTAGATATCATCCCATCATCTTCAACTCACTCTGTGTCTTCTGTCTTTATGTATATGTATATATATCTATATATCTATATATACACACATATATACATATATAAATATATACATATATATAACACATACATACATACATACACACACACACAGACACACACACACATGCATGCAAAAATATTTTTCCCTCCAACAACCCTAATACTGAGAAGGGTTTCATGACTTACAAATATCATCTTTCCATGTTTGAATGTAAACTGTTCAACTTTAGCAAGTTCCTTATGATTTCTCTTTCCTATTTACTTTTTCATACTTCCCCACAAAAAAAAAGTGAAGCAATTTGAGAAGTGTCAACAAAATGGCTTCCTAAGGAAGGATGAAAGAAAACAAAGTAAACAGAAGAGAAATAAAAATCAGAGAGAGGAATAGGAAGAAAGCCCTAGATGTAATGTGCTCACTCAAGGTCTTTGTCCAAAAGCCAAAAAAATTGCACTCAGTTCTAGGATTTCTGAAGAGATAGTATTAAGGATTCAAGTTAAGTTCATTTTAAACTTCAAGTGCTCTATTTGTGCAGAAGCACTAATTGGATCTTTTACAGATTCCAAGAAAAGTTAGCCCAATATTTCATATTTTTGTAGAATTGAGAAAGAGGAGTTAAAGGAGAAAGGATTTAAAGAATAAAAGAGGGGGAAGAGAAAGGAAGAGTAGAGAAAAAAGGCCAGAAAGAGGAAGAAGAAGGTGAGTAAAGAAGAAGAGGAGTAAGAAATAAGTTTATTGTTTCACTTCAACTCAATATATTTTGCTGGCTTAAGACCATGCTTCACATTCCAACCAGCAGAGCCTATCCATTTAGTGGATAACCACAGCCCCCTCTCCCCACCCAGCTTCTCTTTCTCTTTCATGCACTTGAATAGGACCAAATCAAGACCGCTATTGCTACTGGAAAGGAACACAACAGTCACCTGCCCTATATTTCTTCTTGCAATCCCTTGATCAAAACACCATTCCCTACAAACATTGTATACACTATTCCAATATGAGTTTCTTATGGGCAGGGCTGTCTCTCTCTCATGTTTGAATACACAGCACCCAGTATAGTAAGTACTTACAAATAGCAAGTACTTAATAAATGTTGATTAAATGAAAAAAAAAACAGGCAAAAGAGAAAGTAAAGAAGTAGGAAGAATTTTAAAAGAAAAAGAAGGAAGAAAACAAGAAGAGGAAAAAGAATAGAGGAAGAAGAAAGGGAGAATTAGAATCCTGAGTACAAATCATGCCACAGCTACTGTAGGACTTGATGTAGATTGTGATACAGTGTGTCTGACTCTCTAGGTAAGAGGCTTCAGAGGGTAGGGTAGACAGATGTTACAAGGAGGGTATAAGACTTACTACATGGCCTCTAGGGGTTTCAGTTAGATGGTGAGCAAATGGGATTCCCTGCTCTTTTCGGTAAGTAAAGTCACATGGGAAAATAGAGCTTCTTGGATGTAACACCTAAAAATCTCATTTTGTATTGTAACCCTAAACTTTTAGGGAATATTATAAAGAAAAGCTGTCTTGCAATTCAAAATGTAAAAGCTGATTGTGGTTATTTCAAAGGTTGATTTATCCCCATATTAAAGACTAAAACTCTGGTATAAGCAGCCAGAATCACAAAAGAAATATTTTACTTAACAAAACCCAAGCCAATCACACCCGTTGGAAGCTGATTTTTTGGAACTTTAGGGAAAGAAGAAAATATTATAGACTCTGGACTCCTTGTGGGCCAAGGTGTCAAAGCTGAGAGGCTTTTCACCCTAATACCCATGGTGTTGAAATATGGCTGTTTACACTTCTCCCTAATACTATTCTGCTCCTCCATCTTCATGATGAGAAGCCCGCTTGCCATCAGAGCTAGACACCCATGCCAAGGCAAAAATTTCTTCTTGTCCAAGTCTACTGAGGCTTCTTTTCAAGGCCAGGCAGTTGACCTATCCAGATGATGTCTAAATTTGATCTCTCTACTCTTCATCTGGTTCCTTTGCCAAGAGCTAAGTGAAAAATGCCACTTCCTTCTCCTTCAGCTTCTTGTCTATTTTGAAAGTGATGTTAACCTGTAGGTACCCTTCACTCTGTTTGTATTGAGGCCACTTCAGCAATCCTTCACCATAGAGATTTCTGGAAAGGTAACAATTTGTTTTTTTAAATGATCGCCATTTAATTACTGGTAGTGGTCATGATAAAAGGGAGGAAAGAGTGGGGAAATCTACTAAATATGCAGAGATAAATTTTCTAGTATTGGGGCATTACTAAGTTTCCTTCTTATCAATTAACACTTCAAGACTTTATATAATACAAAAAAGCAATAATTACCAAAAGTATTTTGGGCTTAGATTCTCATAATCTAGCCACTGGTCAGATTCTTATAATCTAGCTACTGCTTACCCATGTTCAGACTCCTTAAGAGTCTGCCCAATATGATGAATGTTCTAATAAACCTTGTCTTTGGCTGAAAGAAGGTTTGGGTTGAATTCTTTTGGGCAGGACCCGTGTGTTGTGATTTTGGGGTCCCAGCACCACTGAACCCCTAAACCACATCATTTTGGTGACCCATACAGGGAAACTGCCTAACCCCAACTTCTTCTCCAGCCAAGACTGGAAGGTATGTAAGCTTCCTCCCCCTCCCTTTCTTGCTCTGCAGTTGGGGTCACTCTCCAAACACCAAGGCTTGGAGGTGCTTTTCGGGCAGAAAGTTATGAGGCTGTCTTGCACTTGACCTTACACTCTCAGGCTCTTGGTCCACTGGGTCGGTTCAAGGCCATGGACCTGGGTACACCTTCCGCAGCATAGAGGACAAGGAGGGATGCCCTATCAGGAAGTGTATCTGTGAATTCCCTCAGCACTAGGGAATTGGGAAAAACTGCAGTTGCTTTTTGGTTCCCTGAGGCTTACTCCCTTCCCTCTATGTCCCTGAATTCTCCTTCATGAAGGTTAGCAGGGAAAGTTAGAACACCTGAAAATATTTTGGCAGATTCTGGAGGTTTTGTGATTGATCTTTAAGGAGTTTAGAACTCCTCCTTACAACCCTGGTCACTCTTTTCTCCCACTCCCTTACCTTGAGTACTTTTGATTTTGCCCTCCCTCACCTGGGAAAGGAAGGGGGGGAGGGGCAGCAGCTACAGCATGGGCCCCCCTGGTAATGGCCTTGAGCTCTAGGGCAACCTTTGCCTGGAAGCACCACCCAGGTTCAGCACTTCCTGCTCAAGACTGCAGGCCATTCACCTACAGTTGGTAACAACGAGTGCCAGCCAATGTCCCCTCATTGTTCCCTGGATGCAGCCTGTGCTCGGTTCCAGTCAACCTCCTCTTTGGGAACCCCTCAAGGCAGGGATAGCTCTATGCCCTTTGCCAGCAGGAAGCAGTTTCAGAAGTCAAGACCTTCACCCTTTACCCCAAAAGAATTTGGGTTCCTATTTGTTTGAGGGAGGAATGATGGGGTTGGAATCTGGGCCCCAGAAGGGAAAAGCCCTGGACTTTCCCACATGGCCAAATCTCTGACTTTCCCCTGAGGCTATAGTCCCATCAACTAGTGCCTCCCTATGGCCCCAGACCACTTCCCACCCTTGGTCCCACCTAGGCTCCATTTCCCACCCTTGGGAATTCTATTACCTCATGGACTACTTGGCCAGTCTCCCACAATCTTTCTGTATATAAGGTCCATCTTGTCTCCATTAAGATGTTTAGATTCTTATAATCTAGCCACTGGTAAGATTCTTATAATCTAACCACTGCTTACCCATGTTCAGACTCCTTAAGAGTCTGCCCAATATGATGGATGTTCTAATAAACCTTGTCTTCAGCTGAAAAAAAAAGTATTTTGTACTGGTTAAAAAATCAGAAAAATAAATCAGTAGAACAGACTAGATAAGGAAGAATGACAAGCAAATGAACTCAATAACCCAGTGTGTGACAAACTCAAAAACATAAAATACTTGAGTAAGAATTCCATATTTGACACAGTGGGGGGAGGGGTGGCGAGGAGGAGCAGGTTGGTTTTTTCCCATCTCTACATCAGATAACTCAAGAAGAAGATGTAATCACAGATGAGAACTAGTGAATATGTTAATAAGATGGGAACAACCTAATTATGCCTTTGCAAAATGTGAACATCTTTCTTTGATTGAATGGGAAGAAGCAATCATTGACTGAGCAAATATTGTTAAGGCCCTTTAATGGTTAAGGGACTAATTCTGTAGTCATTTATGTAAGAATCCAATCCTTGAGAGGTATTGACTGGGCACAGGAAGAGATTTCCCCATCCTTCACCTTTTGGACATTGTGTCTGACAGGAGGGCTATTTGCCCAGGAGTAAAAACAAATGCAGCAGATTTTTGAAGACTTTGAGACCCAATTGAATGAGCAAAGTGAACAAATGCATATAATTTCCAGATGTAAACAGATCCAAAGGGACAGTCACTTACATGGTAGCACCTCTGGGAGGAAAAAAAAGAGCTATCTATGAATTCAAGATAGAGCTAGCTCTGGCAATCAAGAATCATTCATCAGGGAAAAGTAGACCTTGGGACCCCAAGTCAGCAATATATCCAAAAGAGATGCAGCGCCTAGGGTGGGAGACTTATGAGGACTCCAAATGAGAGAAAGGACATTGAAGCCTAACAATACTGGTATAATGATTAGGCTTAACCATATATTTCCCTAATTTTCTACCATTATACTCTAAATTTGTACTGACTCTCCATATAAATGTCATATGCATTTGTGAAAGAGTATATCACAGGTTTGTAAAAATAATATTTTCTTTCTCCAATATCCCTGATAAATGTTTGGTACATAGAGATCTAACATAAATATATGACTAAATTTTATTCTCTAAGAGATAAATGGCAAAAGAATATGAATAGTGCTCAAAAAAGGTTGCAAATTATAAACAGCCAAAATAAAGGACTGTAAATCACTTATAATAAGAAAAATACAAATTAAAGCAGTCCCAATGTTTCAGCTTACACCCATAAAACTGATAAATATGAGAAAAGGAGAGAATAGTTAATGTTAGGGAGATTACAGGATAGGCAAACTAATGCACTATTATTGGTGGAGTTGTGGAATGCTTTAATCATTCTGGAAAACAATTTGGAATCTTGAAAATAAAGTGAACAAAATGTTGATACTCACCCGATGAGCCCATTGCTAGTCATTTGCCTCAAGTAGGTTAATGACAAAAATAAATATCCAAAAGGTACAAAAATGTTTATAGTAAGACTTTTTCATAGTAGTGAAGAATTGGTGCGGAAAGTCCATGTTGCAACATGGATTGAAGAATGCTAAATATGTTGTAGTACATGAATGTAATGGAAGAGTATTGAGCTGTAATAAATAATGAATATGATGGATGTGGAAACATGAGAAGACATGAACTGATATAAATGGAGAAGGCAGAACCATGAAAAAATGATACAGTGACTGCAAAAAATGTTAATGGAAAGAATAATGATGACTCATAAAAAATTAATGTATGTATTGTAATGACCAAGCTTAGTCTCAAAAAAGAGATGTGAGAATTTACCACCCTTCTTAATTTGCAGAGGTGGGGGACCATGAATCAGCATTACATCCTCTGATGTCATATATGGTTCTCAAGTTGGCTAATTTTGCTGAACTATTCTTTCCCCTCTTTTTTGATTCTTTGTTATTGGAGAAAGTTCTTTGGGAGGGATATATTGGGAGGAATAGGTGATACCAAAACAAAAGATATCAATAAAATTTTTAAATGTTTTCCTTTTCTATGTTATTAATCCCACCCATTCTGAGCAAAGTTGCCCCAATATTTCATCATCCTCCTGCTAAGTTGCTTCTCCTCTTCTGAGAAAACATCTGAAAATGAGAATTATAGGTATTAGAATGGAATTTTAAGTTGTAAATGAGCAAAACTGCAGTTTATCTTCAGTGCCCACTCTACTTTCGTTGCTTTCCTATCTTATTGCCTTTTGGGCACTCTCTCCTCCTCCCAAACCTCTGGACTTCTCCTCTATACAGTGCCTCTTTCCTGTGTGTTCTTGGACATCACCTTAACCTTAATCGTAGTTGGCAAATACTGATTGTATGATATGTAGTATTTTAAAGCTAGTAGGACTTATCTAGTTGAGCCCATTCCCTTTACAATTTTGGAAGCTGAGAGCCAAAAAGGAGGTCATGTGACCTTCCAAAGATCATGTAAGAAACAGAGCTGGGATTTGAATCCAAATCATAAGACTTCAAATCTATTGTTCTTACCATTATATCAAGTTATAGGTAGGCATCTAAAACCTTGATATTGGTAGTATTAACATTCTACATGAAGGCTATTCATGGTACTCACAATGGAAAAGTAAAATCAAAAGAAAATTGGGCTCAGGTATTTTTTCTGAGTGGGAAATACTTAGGCATCCTTAGGTAGCTCCATAAAGTCAATTAGCATTTGCCATATTTGAACAGAAAATTGGGGAAAAGTGTAGAGGCCAAAGCTCTAAAATGGAAGAAGGTGAAGCCACACAGCCATAGAATGAATCTCAAGAGCACTGATGGGTTCTCTGTTTTTGAGGGACAGAGAGTCTTTGCTCTTCTAATGTTACCAGCATCTCCTAAAGCAGAGCAGTCATTAAAGGAAATCAGACTCCTGGTGCAGAGCTGTCTTGAACGCTTGTGACATTCTGCTTGAAATCAGGTAACTTCAGAGCCAAAAGGGGCTTCAGACATCTTCTATTCCAACCCACCCAGAAGAAGAATACCATCTACCATCCTGACAAGTGTTCATCTAGCCTCTGCCTGAAGACTTTTTCTGAAGAGCCAGATGTTTTTTCTAGTTCCAGTTCTAACACTAACCTTATTCAAGTCAATTCATTCTCTGCCCTTCAGCTTTCTCATCTATAATTTGGAGATAATAATAAATCACCCTTTCTACCTCACAGGGGAGTTGTGAGGACCAAATGAAATAGAGGATAGAAAGGCACTTTGTTAACCTAAAGGGGTTGAACCCATGTGAGGACCAAGTTATTTTTCAGAAAAGTCCAGTAGGTAATATTTTTATTAAGCTCATGTAGCAAAAAAGATCCATTACCTCTTAAAAATGGAGACCCAAGCATAAAGAACATATCATCCCCATGGTCTGCCTGGACTGAAGCTGATTTCATGTTTCCCCAAATACTTGGCTGATGCTAAAATTCATACAGGTAGGTGGGTGCACCTAAATCTGAAAGAAAAGAAAGTAGTGGGAAATTCTAGAGTCTTATATCATAAATGAAACTCCTAAAACACCTTTTGGAAAAATTAAAAAGGAAAAAGGTTTATGTTCTGGGACGTTAAACCATTTTTAAGTAATTGGAAAGTGTAGGTCCAGGAAACATAATATAAGTAGAAGTGTCAATAGAAGCATGCAGAATAATGGCTCACATTGAATAAAGTATGTTTTTCCAATGTTGTTATTTATCCCAAAGTAATTCCTTGAAAGCCTGAGCCCTGCCTTACTGGTATAGAACTTTAGATTTGGCTATGAGTATTGAGGTCATCTTGTTCACACTTCAATATTCTATGGAAATCCCCTTGGTATCATCCCAACAGTCATCTTGCCACTGCTTGATAAAGGTAGTCTGATCTAGTTTTTCACATGAAAAGTGTAATATTGGGAAGGTCATGTAACCTCCTCTTTGGCTCTCAGCTTCCCAAATTGTAAATCAAAGAAGCTCAATTAGATGAATCCTACCAGCTATAAAATCTTATACAGTTATCTCTTCCACATCATGGTGATTAGTGGCATGGTGCCCCTGCAATCTAGAAAATCTGCATAAAATTTTTTGGTCCCCCCTTCACACCACAGAAAAAGTCTGAATTTTTTTTCTTTTTTTCTTTTGTGAAGAATTTATAGTACCTTAATGTAAAGTTTAGATTGATATTTTACAATACTACAAATGTATTTTATGCACTCCTGAGTTTCTAATCTTTTCCTGTGTCATCTGCTGCCCTTCATGTATCATCTGTAGCTTCTGCAAAATTCCCCCAAAATTCCCATTTAATTTCCTATGCCAATCCATGATATATCAAAACCATGGTGGGGAAAGTTGTGATGTAGAAGAAATAATTGCATACCATATAGACAATATTAATCAACCATGGTTAAGATTGGGGTGCTATCCAGAGTGCTTCTCCTCCCCAGCTGATCAGTGTCCCTAATCTAGGTTAAGCAATGCCCCTTTCTCACAATCTGTTCTTATTTCCTCCACTATTAACTTCATGGCCTTGTACTATGCATTTCCTTCAAAGAAATATTCAAGCAAGGATTTGAATTCAGGTCTTCAAATCCCAGAACTCCTTTTATTTTATAGGCAAGTGTCTATAATGTCTCTGGGTAGGGTCTGTCCCAAGTAGCTATGGAGTGAGCTCATATATTTGACAAAAAGTTGGAAGGGATATACCATGCTGTATCACCACCCTCCTCTTTCATATTCCTGAGAAACTTACCCCTGTAATGCTGAGCCAAAATCACAGTTGGGATTCCAAATGTCAACTCTCCTAGCATGTCCAGAAAAAGTCTTTTCTTTTTGATAGGATCATCTGTCACTCTAAGATACTCTTCAGTTACCACAGAAGTAAGGTTTTGGGGGATTTCCTGAAATGGTCAATGTATCAAGGAGTGAAAAATGACTCAAAAATATTCATTTCAACCATTTATCCATCATTTCATCTTTCCATTGAATTGATGTCTTACTTAAAATTGTTCCACCTCATATCTTTCACAATATTGCAAATGCATTATTAACAAGTCCATTCATAATATTATAAATCCTGCCATAAATCATTCAAGCCCATAACTTATTTGTAACACTGCTTAATGTGATAACTTAACCTGAAATGTGGTCTCATCTAAAATCTTGCTTTTGTGGAATTCATTATTGACATTTGGAGGAAGATGCCTATTTTAAGGACTATTACTTTGTGCTGGGTCCCTGTGCTAGACATTTAGCTGAATATAGAGAAGAAAAATACAAGTTTCCTACTGTATGACATGGTAGATAAGGAGTTGGACTTGGGATCAAATCCTGCCTCTGGAAACACACTGGCTATGTGACTCTGGACAAGTCACTTAGCATCTTTATGCTAAAGATTCTTCTCTAAAACTATAAGTAGCTGAGAAGTTGCAAATCTCAGTCAGTAGAATAATTTTTCTCACCAGGAATTTCCAATGAAATCACAGATCAAATCCTACCCCCATCCTGCCCTCTTAGAAAATATATTCTAAGAGGGAGTTAGAACAACAAACATAAGTATAACATAAAGTACATTTGGATAAATGCCTAAAAAAGACATAAACAATATGCTATTGCATTGTTTCCAAGGAAAGGAATACCTTCAAACTAAATGGAGGTGGGTTAGAGAAGATAAGATGAATCCATTACATGCATTCTTTCAGCTCTTTTTTTATATGGGTAATAAATGTAGTTTTTGAATGTTATTGCTTAAAATATTTTGCCCTCTGACACTTATGATGCTAGAATATTTAACTGTCAAAATTTGCTTTAAAAATACAAAAGAGGGACAGCTAAATGGTGCAGTGGATAGAACTCTGGCCTTGGAGTCAGGAGGACCTGAGTTCAAATCTGGCCTCAGACACTTGAAACTTATTAGCTGTATGACCCCTGGGCAAGTCACTTAACCCAGATTGCCTCATTAAAAAAAAAAGGAAAAAGAAATACAAAACAAAACACAAAGGCTTCAGTTTTCTAACCTAAAGACATATCTGTCAGTTAAACTACTTTGAGTACTTGGTGCCTGCCCTGAGATATAAAGACTAATGGTGCTGTGGAAATTGTACTGGAATGGGCATCAGGAAACCTGGGTTTAAGTCCCATCTCTGTCACAGGCTAGATGTGTGACCTTTGGGAAACTGCTTCCTTCCTATGGGCCTCAATTTCCCCCATCTATCAAATGAGGGCTTTGTGCTCAATGGGCTTTGAGGTTGCTTGAGTTGCAACATTCCATGTTTTGAGGTTTTTTTTAACCTTGGCCATCTATGTTTTAAGTTCTTCCCAGATCTTATATTCTATGTCTCTAAATATCTTATAACAAGTGGGTAGGACTGCCATAATAGTTTTGTTGCTATCTCTTGGTTCAATCCATCACTTGCATTCCCTGAAGAAAAAAAAAGAACCAAGATTCTCATAAAGTATTAATGGTTAATGAGAGAAATTAAAATGGTCTATGTGACATAAATGAGGAAAACAATTTTATTTTATCTTCAAATTTAAAGTTCTCTGATGAGTAGGGTTAGTTCAATGGACTAACACTGTTCACTAAATGTTCCAGGAAACCATACAAGTAAAAAGATGAGAAAAATAGTATTTTTTTCAATTCTCAAAAGCAATATTTGCACCATTTCTTCCAGGAAGACAGAACTGGGATTCCCATGGAGCTGAGAGGGTTGGTCAATGGGCAACTTCTAACTTCCTGACTTAGCAATAAGTCCTGAAGGGGGACTAACTGATACTAGAACCACATTCCATTAGTTTACTAGAATGTCACATTTTAGAATATAGATCCCACTGTTAGAGGTAACCTTAAACTATTTTCACATGAATAGCTTCCATTTAAATCCCAGAGAGTTAATTTATCACAGGATTTAGAGCTGAATAGTTTCTTAATCTAGTCCAACCAATTCATTTTATAACTACAGAAATTGAAGTTCACAGTAGAGCATTAAGTGATTTACACAAGGTCATATAAAAGCTACTGACAGAACCAGGATTCAAACCCATGTCTGCAGATCTCAAATCTGGTGCTCTTCCCACAGTATCATATTGCTTCCAACTGAGGGAGATGGGAAGGGTCAAATCCAGGATTTCATACAAAACATTTCCAATTGTAATAGGAAAGAATCTCAAGGGAGAACAAGGACATCATGCACTTTGTGGGTCATGGAGTAGAACACAAAATGGGAGATCTGGATGCTACTCCTTGTCCTTACAAAAACACAATGTATCAACCTGATTCAATCTTTCCCCTTTTATGGGCCTTCATTGTCTCATCTGGGAAATGAGAGATTTAGGCTCTATGCCTTCCAGCTCCAATGTTCCAAGATTCTTTGAGTAGGAGAGTGCTAAATACCAGCTTCCATTCTACAACAACTTAACAACTATCTAAAGCAATTCCTTAGAAATGGAGTCCTGTGCTGGGGAAAGAAATATAGGATTGTTAACTCAGAATCAGCAACAAAGGGGTTCCAATTCAATGAATGAAACCTTTTCTCAGCTTAACCAGTGGGGAATCTCTGCTCCTGGAGAGAAAATGAGAAGAACACAAGATTCCAGAAGAAACATAATGTTCTTACAGTTGGAAGAAGCCAGCCAAATTCACCATTGATGATTCCCATCATGAAGAAAATGCCACCAAATTGCTTTTCAGCCAGGAGCTCTTCAGGACTTTTGAGGAAAAATACTCCATCCACAACTGTAGGTAGGAATACATATTTCTGGAAGAAGAAAAAAATAGTAATATAGCTCCTTTGCTCTTTGAGTACTTAGTATCTGCCCTGAGATGGAAAGAATAATGGTGTTGTCTCTTTATCCTTTGGTAAGGTCAGCAGGGAAAAGGACCTGAAATTTTAGTCTGGGTATCTGAACTTCAATGACAATTGTGGATATTATCTTTGTATCACCAATGAATTGCTATTTTGAATCAATTAATTTTGGCCTTCTAATAAATGACTTCAGTACAATAGATTAGAACATCAGAAGAAAAAAAAATTTAATTGTTCCATGGTCAAAAAGCATTACTGTATAAAAAAAGTCCATTGAAAAGGATTATCCTGGGGAGAAATTATTGCATGGGGATATGTTGTTTCCTCATCTTTTCAAGGCCAAGCTTAAGTGCCACTTTCTCAAGGTGTTTTCCCTAGTTATTCTAACTTACATAGATATCTTCTTCTTTGAATGTCAGTTTGCATTTATTTAATCATGAAAAAAGCACAGAACATGGAACCAGAAGATCAAAATTTGATTCATGGCTCTAATATTTATAACCAACAAACTGGACAAATACCTTACATCTCTAAATCTCAGTTTCTTTATCTGTAAGACAGGATGGTCCTTTTAATATGTATCTCACAGGATTATGAAGCAATCAAAAACAGAACTGTGAGTTAGTATCATAACAAATGCACATAGAAATATATAAATTATATACATATGTGTATAGACCCATATAGAAATATATACTCAA
The DNA here is from genome assembly GCF_900497805.2 of Vombatus ursinus. NCBI lineage: Eukaryota > Metazoa > Chordata > Mammalia > Diprotodontia > Vombatidae > Vombatus > Vombatus ursinus. The sequence goes on along the minus strand of NW_020954571.1, from coordinate 17,907,691 downwards.
ATAATATATGTAGATGTATAAGTATGTACATACATGTAAATATACACATATGATGCATTGTGTGATACATGTGTATGTATCATATACATACATGTTTGTGTGCATGTGTATATATGCATACATATATGCATATACACATATCCACATACATACACACGTGTGTACACACATTCACCTTAGAATCGATTGACTAATTAGCACTCATTGCATTTTGCTTGTTTGACTTTTTTATCCTGTCACATAATTTCAAACTCTTAGTGTTAGAATCATGAGTGCTCAGAGGCTGTTTATTCCAACCTAAACCTGAACTAGATTTTCCTCTATAACATGCCTTCTCAGTCAATTTATTGTGTTTTTAAATAGCTCTAATCATTACAAAGTTTTCTTTTATGCCAAGCCTCTGAAGCCTCTACCCATTTCTCCTGGAGTTGCTCTATAGAATTAAACTTAAAAAATCAAATTGCTTTCCTACATGACAACTGCCTCAACACAGCTACTTATATCCTTCCTCTATCTTCCTTTCTCCTGGCTAAATACACCTTGTTCCTTAATCTCATCCTCCTTTGGCATAAACTAGAGGACTTTCACACTCAATGGTTCCATATCAGTTTGGCAAGAGATCCCCATTGGAGTATTCCAAGGACTCATGCCTAGCTGTGTCCTATTTAAACTTTTTATCACTGATTTTGATAAAGGCATATATTACATGAATATCAAATTTGCACATGATCCAAAGATAGAAGGCCAAGATAACACACTGAAAGACAGTCAGTCAGGTTTCAAAAATGTCTTGAAAGAGCATTGGGCTGAATCTGACAAAATCAAATTTATTGGAAATAAATGGTACATCTTACACTTGAATTCTAAAATAAATTTCATTAAGTACAACATGGGGAAGCATGGTTAGATAGTGATGTGTCTGGAAAAAACCTGGAGACTTTTTACAAAAACAATATGTGTCAGAATTAGGATATAAAAGCCAAAAAAGCTAATGTTATCTTTGTTTGCATTAAGAGAGGCATAACTTCCAGGAATAAGAAGATGATACTCCCACTATACTTTGGCCTCGTCAGACATCATACCAAGTATCTTGTTCAATTATGAATACCTTAATTTACCAAGAACATTGATAAGATGAAGGGGACCCAGAAGAGTGCGGCCAAAATGTTAAAGAGAATTAAATCCATGTCATATAAAGATTTGTTGAAGATATATCAAAACTTAAGAGCTGGGGTGGGGGGGGGGGTAAGCTAATGTCAACCATGTTCAAGAATGTAGTCAAGTAGATAAGGTTTGGAATTTGTTCCAGAAGGTAAAATCAGGAGCCATGAGTAGAAATTGCAAAGAAATCATTTAGGATTTAGACATCATTTTTCAAGAAATTATCAAGGATAATAATCTGATATTCTAGAACCAGAGGGTAAAATAGAAATTGAAAGAACCCACCAATCACCTCCTGAAAGAGATATCCAAAGGAAAATTCCTAATATTGTAGCCAAATTCCAGAGTTCCCACATCAAGGAGAAAATATTGCAAGCAGTCAGAAAAAAAAGCAATTCAAATATTGCGGAAACACAATCAGGGAAACACAAGATTTAACAGCTTCTACAGAGGATTTGGAATATAATATTCCAGAGATCAAAGGAGATAGGATTACAACCAAGAATCACCTACCTAGCAAAATTGAGTATAATCCTTCAGGGGAAAAAATGGATATTCAGTGAAATAGAGGACTTTCAAGCATTCTTTATGAAAAGACCAGAACTGAATAGAAAATTTGATTTTCAAATACAAGACTCAAGAGAAGCATGGAAGTAATCAAAAAAGAGATATCATAAAGGACTTATTAAGGTTGAACTGTTTATATTCCTACATGGAAAGATGATATTTGTAACTCATGAGACCTTTGTCAGTATTAGGGTAGTTGCAGAGAAAAAAAAAACATACTCATGTATATAGAGATAGATAGGCACAGCATGATTTGAAGATGAAGAGGTGATATCTGGAGAATAAAATTAAGGGGTGAGAGAGGATTTTACAGGGAGAAGGAGAAAGGGAGAGGTAGAATGGAGTAAGCTATCTCACATAAAATGGACAAGAAAAGGCTTTTACAGTGGAAGGGAAACAGGAGAAGGTGAGAGGGAATGAGAGAATCTTATTCTCATCAGATTTGGCTTAAGGAGGGAATAACATGCACACTCAATTGGTTATGAAAATCTATCTTACCTTACAGGAAAATAGAGGGGAAAGGGACAAGAGAGCAGGGGGATGATAAAGGGGAGGGCAGATTGGGGAAGGTGGTAATCAGAAGCAAATACTTCTGAGGATGGACAGGGTCAAAAGAGAGAATAGAACAAACAGAGGGCAGAATAGGATGAAGGGAAATATAGTTAGTTTTTCACATGACTCTAATATGGAAGTGTTTTGCATGACTACACAAGTATAACCTGTACTCAGTTGCTTGTCTTCTCAATGAGGGTGCATGGAGAGGAGGATGGGAGAAAATCTGGGACCCAGATTTTTAAAAACAAATATTAAAAATTGTTTTCACAAGGGGCAGCTAGGTGGTGCAG
>NW_020954571.1:17873406-17905018 GCF_900497805.2 Vombatus ursinus | reverse complement strand
ATATATATATATATATATATATATATATATATATATTTTCACATGGAGCTGGTAAATAAGATATACAGGCAATGAGGTATAGAAATCTATCTTTCCCTACAGAAAATAGAAGGGGAAGGGGATAAGAGAAGAGGGGGTTATAGAAAGGAGGGCAAATTAGGAGAAGGGGTATTCAGAATGCATACCATCTTGGGGTGGTGGGAGGGATGAGATGGAAAGAAAATTTGAACTCAAAATCTTATGGAAGTGAATGTTGGAAACTAAAAATTAATTAATTAATTAAAAAAGAAACAAAACAAAATAAAAAAATAATTTAGGTTTCGTGTCAGGAATAACTTCTTAATTAGAGTTGTCCAAAATTGGAATGTCTGCAGCAAGGTGGCACCATGGATAGAGCGCTAGGCTGGGACACAAAGAGTTGAACATGACTGAAACAACTGAACAGCAACAACAGCAACAACAAAAATGGAATTGGACTTCCTTGGGGGGTAGTGATTTCCCTCTTACTGGAGGTCCTCAAGAAGAGGTTAGATGATCGCTTGTCAGGTATATTGTACTGGGGATTCCTTTCAGGTATGGGTTGACCTAGATAAGTGCTAATAAGGGTCCTTCCAATGCTTACATTCTATGATTCCATGAATCTATGAATAAAATTGTCCCTGGTATAAGTATAGCACTCTCTCGTTTATAAATCACATAGACATCTATTACCTCGCTTGGTTCTGACAATCTCATGAGGTAGGTAGTGAAAGGATTATTATACTGCATTATGATACAGATAAGAAAAATGATATTTAAGGGGGTTATAGAATCATAGGACACAGCCTAGAAGGGACCCTGGGAATCACTTAGTCCAACCCCCTTCTTCAACAAACATTCTATTTATGGACATTTCCATAACTATATGTTAATGACAGATGGATTCCAAAGCTGGAACCTAAACAGTCTTGTCCTTAAGAAGCTTTCTTGTTCATATATAAGGTAAGAAATTCTGTATCACATTCTTTTACAGATCAGGAAATTGAGGCTCTAAGAGGAGAGTGGCAAAATCCAGACTTATAGACTAATCATAGTTTTCTTGATTTCTAATCCAGGACACTTTCCTCTATAGGACCTTGCCATAAATTCAAACCAGACTGCAGAAGTAGACTATTAATGGAATATGGTAACTGAAGAAAGAAGAAAGGACATATTCACATTGTGTACAAACCAAAGCTTGAGTACAATCATTGGGCAAGGAAAGATTCAGAAGATCATACATAGAGATAGTGGGGTTAGAGGGAATTCATCATCATATCTCTTCTGCTTAGTTCAAGAGACTTCTTGGAATAGGTGGAATTTTAGGAAAATGTTGAAGAAATGATGGACTCTTAATGTCTTCTACATACCCTATCCTACCTAAGAGGAGAAGTAATTTTGTAGCAAAGGTGATGGGAGAGACTTGGGAGAGGCTAGGGAGAACTTGATTACTATTGATTGAGTCAACAAGGCTTGGAATTTCAAATAACTAATCAACCCCAGATATTTTCCACTTAATAATTAGCCCAAAACAAAACCCTCTTATTGCAATTACAGTTCTTTTCATAGATGATACAAGGGGTGGAAAAGAATGGTAACAATAGCCTTAATTGCCTGGAGTCTTGGTCTCATCTCTGAGAGCTACTGTGGGGCATAATTGACCCACCCAAAATGCTTCTCTAGTCTGGAATGATTTTGTTTTGTTTAATTTTTTATTCATATCTTCTGACATGAAGTTAGAAAAAGATTACTTTTGACATCATCATCTACAGAATTATTTTGACATAGATTTTGAGATGGTAGGGAAAAAAAGTTATATAAAGCCTTACTAGATTTTCTTAACCTGGTATCTGTAAACTTAGTTGTTTGTTTTTTTTTTAATATTTTGGTAACTGTTTTTCAACATTTATTTCACTTTTAATTTTATACATTTCATTTTATTATTTTAAAATATTGAAACCCCTTCTAATAACTAAAGGAGTCCATCACACACACACACACACACACACACACACACACACACACATCAAGAATCCTTGATCTAGAAGCTACTCTGAAACTGAAAAGGTCAGTCTCAGATTCCTGAAGATGAATTTTTACACATTAGTAATTATATCCCAAGAGTGTGATGAAGTCCTATTAAAGGATATGGCATTGAATTATTCCATTCAGAGATGATTGTCTTTTCTGTACTTAACTAGAACTTAGCAACTAGAATTCTACCACTTATCATAATCCCTCTCACATAGTAGATTCTTAATAAATGTTATTAACTGACTGATTGACTAACTTAAAAGAACCAAGAACTAAAATTAAAATAACAAAAAATAGCTTACCTTTGTGGGATCTCCTATGAAATCCAATTGGTATAATTTCTGTGAAGGCAAAAATAGAAGAATGGATGACAGAAATTCCCTAGAAAGAGTTGATCTTGCTAATTCACTTGACAATCAGGTTCATTCTCACAGTGTTCTCAAGAAGGTAGTCAGGGAGGACATACATAGGGCTTCTGGTCTCCCACATATCCTGGCAAAGCCAAGTTGTAAGAGCCACAAAGAGAGTAACAAGGCCTCTAGAAAATCGTGCTTGGAACCACCACCTCAAGTGCTTCTCCCTCCTACTTACCCCTAACTCATCATAGGCCTTTGAAAGAAAAAATAGGTGAGGTAAATTGTTCTAGAAATGACTGGTGGCACTCTTTTCTCAATTTTTTGAATAAAACAATCTTTCATAGACCATTACCACCCCATACAATACTTGTCCTCCATTTAAAGAGAGAAAATAAGAAAAGAGGATAGCATTATCTTTTTAATAAGGCTGAAGATTGCATTTGGTGCAAACTATGCCAACGTTGGTGAAACTCATGCAGCAAGAGTCCATCATTGCATTTGGAACATACCTGACCCTTGTTCTCTACATCTCTGGATTCTTCCGAGATTCCTCAGTCATTGCTGATAAACTGGTACAACATGTGCAAAGTAGAGAACTGTAGCAAATATGCAAGTCATTCTTAGGCCCAACAAACTACTTTGGCATCATTTGTCTGACTTATCATCCCAACATGCTTGGGGCTTGAGTGGATCTAAATGATGATCCCAAGGCTGCATTTTACCCCTTATGCATTGACACAATTTTAATCCAGGGTCAAGTTGACTTCACTGAGGAAGCAGATAGCTCATACGGTAAATATCCCTCTCTTCAGGGAAAGCCTCAACACCTCAGGTTCTGTACAGCTGTCAGGATACTCAGGTCACTATCCCCATGCCTTAGACTTCTTTAAAAGAAGAGATCTCTAAGATATTTGAATTGAGGGGAGAGGAACCGCAAATGGTTTTCTAGTCTTGACTCTTATACTCAGACATTTGGTCATCAGAAATGAAATCCAGAAATCCATTCCCCTGATCATGACTTACGTGATTGTCAAGTCAACTAGGGTCTTTTTGTGAAGGGGAGGGACTTTTGTGAAAATTAGGGTTATAACTAGGATACAATAAGCAAGATTTTTAACACTGTGCCAAAATAGAGATAGATACTGCCTGTAGTGCTTTGAGTTCTCAGCAAAGAAACAATAAAACTGAGCATCCAGTTAGCAAAAATAGAAAGCTTACGGATAGTATGCTAGTTGTAGTATGGGAGGTGAATTCTTTCCTGGCCTTCCTACAAACCATGCCATCTGTTCCAAACAATGCAGTATGACTATGGCAAAAAAAAAAATTTTTCACCAAAAAAAATTTAATTAAATTTTTTTTAAAAAATGGCTACTTACCATTCTAGAAATCAGCACATATTGACCATGGGAAATCATCCATACTGCATGAGGGAACTTGAGAGGCTGAAGTGACCATATACAAAGAAAGTTGTTAAAGGGGCAAGAGGTAAGGACTCTAAGATCACCTACTATCTCCTTAGTTATGTTCAGGATCTCATCCTCTGTCATCTGCCTCATACAGTGAACCATGATGGCTGACGAGGTTGTTTTACATCCAGCAATAGCTGCAATTTTCTGTTACAAAACATAACAGGGAACACTTTTTCCTATGAGTCCATGGGATAGAATAATTATACCCAAACCACTGTGTGCCTGGATATGTGACATTCAAGTATAGAGAAGAATGTGCTGAATCTGAAGTCAGAGGACTTGGGTTCAAAGCCTGGTTCTGCCACTTGCTTCCTATGTGATAGGGGTAAGTCACTTCTTCATTCAGGGCTTCCATTCTGAAGGAAAATAAAGTGGTTAAAATAGATGGCTTCTAATGTTCCTTCTCCTTTCACCTTGTTTTGTTTTCCTTCATTCTCAAAGAGGACTGAAAGGATATCACTTTGTTACAGTCAAGTTCCAATGCATTTGACTGTGGCTGATCAGACCGATAGGAGCTCAGAATGCTCTACCACAGGTCAGACATAAATAGTCTATGTGAAGATTTGGGGTGGATTCTCTAAATTTGCACATCTTGCTCCAGCTTTGACCACTTTAAGTATATAAATGCAGTCAAGTGTTTGGAATGGCATGTAATAAGGCACCTACCTAAGTAATTGGTTTGACATTGTAACTGAATAGAGGTTTCAGAAGGACAACTCCACTCTGAAAAATGACTCAGTGGAAGAGATTTTTGTTCAAGGGAGACAGAACCTGAGAGAAGAATGGTGGAAACAATATTAAAATTTAAGGCAAAAAGGTAACTAGGATAGGCCAAACATGGCTTTACTCTAGGGCATGAAATTAAGAGGATGCTGACATACCCTCTCTTTCATTACTAGAATTAAAATTAAAAAACCAACAACTATGACCTTAGCACTTAGTTATTAAAATAATTAGCTAAAATAGAGACATAAGGCCCAGTATTGTATATGGAAGGCCAAACTTGTAATTAGAAAAGCTGAATTCAAGATCTTCCCTTGACACCCACTGGCTATGTGACCCTGGAAAAGTGACTTAACTTATCAGTAACCTCAGGGAGTTCTCTAAGACAATTATGAATTTACATTTTTTTCTCAATCAGTTCCCATTACTAATGAAATCATAGGTTTGAACTCTTGTCTAGAATCTACCTAAAAAACAGTCAAGATAAGAAACCAGCAGAGGAAACACTTCCTCCCCTTGGCTCTCATACTCCATTTTTTTTTTTTTGACTAGGCAGTGGGGCTAAACGGCTCGCCCAAGGTCACACAGCTAGTAAGTGTTATATGTCTGAGAATGGATTGAACTCAGGCCTTCCTGAATAAAGGGTCAGTGCTTTATCCACTGTACCACCTAGCTGCCCCTCTCATACTCCATTTTAGCTCAACCATGCTCTCCTATTACACTGAGTAGAGGACTTCCTAGAAGTAGCTCCTGACTCATCTGTATTCATTTTGTTCTCCTCCAGTAGAATAGAAACTTGCTGAAGGCAGGGTCTTACTTTTTGTCTTTGTATCCCAGAGCTTAGCACAGAGTCTTGTACACAGTGTAAATTTAAGAAATGCTTGTAGCATGAAAGCATAAGTGTACTAGGATCTTCCTCTCCACAAAGATTTCTTGTCCCCAGAGTCTTCTTCCCTTCCCTCCAGTTTGTCTTAAAATATTGATTTAAAAATATGTTTCATGTTACTTATCCCAGATACCAAAATGGCTCTTTATAGCATGGTTCAAGAGCCCTGGTTAGATGAGTCAAGGAAAGTCCACTTATGCTCAGGAAATACCATGGTATGACCACCTTACTGGACTGGAACAATAATAAATGAATTAAATGGGTTTTTTTTTTCTTTTTAGGTCTTGGGAAGTGATATTTCTAATGATAGTTATGCATAAATCTGGAATTTAGCTCCTCAATGAAAACTTGTAAACAATGAAACTATTAAGACAACAATGAGTTACTTGAATCAGAAATGTGAGCAGTCTGGATTACAAAAAAAGTGGGCAAAACTATGAAGTTTTTTCCCCCCAGGAGTCTTAGACACTTCTTAGACATTCCCTTTCTCCCCACTCACTGACTTCCGTTCTATTTCTTCTTTCAAAATCTAGTTTTCTCAGAACTATTCCTTTTCTCCTTATGAAAATCTGTTCTTAGGAATACACATGATAAATATATTCACACTGAGATGTCAGTGGCCAATTAGATTTAGTAGGCTACCTTCCATGGGAAATTTGGATTATAAATGGGGAACAAACTTTAAGGCATGAAATTCTAATGTTAGAACACCAGAAATTCTGTAGGATGAGTCACTTATTGACAGGGAAATTGTTGTGGAGTTATTGTGTGCCTGCCTGTAGGTCAAGACTAGCACTAGGTCTATACCTTAGTGGTGTCAAGTAAAATATGATCAAGAGTGTGTTAATTTCATAAAGTTTGCTTGAGCTGCCTTAAGGAGAATTATGGAGATTTTCATGATACTCTCAACTATTCAGTATACATGGAAAGAAAACTGGATTTGAAATCTAGAGATATGTGTTTGAGTCCCAGTTCATACACTTCATGACAGTGAGACTACAGCCACTATATCTAGCTGAGCCTCAGTTTTCTCATCTTTAAAATAAAAGCAATAATGTGTGTATTGCCTACTTTATATATTATCTGTGAGGAAAGTGATTTTAAAGCAATGTAAACATAACTTGTTGCTATTGTTATTATAAAAGAACACCATTTTGAAAAATGAGTAGATTCTATACCCCCATAGATCTTTATTATTAGTTGTCTTAAATCAGTCTTGGGGCATGACAATTCTGGATTTAAGTTATAGATATTCTACTATCTGGTTAGTAAAGAAATTTGGATCACATATAGTCATTGCATATAGTTACAAGAATCAAAGTCTCTTTTTATACCAGAAATCTCTGTTTTGCTTGAGCTCCCACCCTGAGCTCAGAAACATTGGCAGAACCCTCTGAATCAAAGCATGAAATTCTGAAATCTCACCAATGCTGAAATGCTAAAACCTCCTGATGATTCACCAAAAAGAGTCACTGAGCTCAGGTCTCCTCCAAAGTTGGCAATATTCTTCTGGATCTAATGTAATGCCGCCACTTGGTCTAAGCAACTCCAGTTCCCCCAAGCATGTTCATCTCCAGTGCTGCAAGGGAGAGGAGAGGAGATAGATGGATGGATGGATGGTTAAGAAAAGTGGAATGGTTGTCCAAAGGTGGGTCTTCCAACAGAACTTAGTGTCAAGAAATGAGAACTAGTATTGTAGAAAAATATTGATTGGCAGTCAAAAGAATCCTTGTTTCAAATATAGCCTTTGTTACAAAACTGTGTGATCATGGGCAAGTTACTTAACATATCTAAGCTTTATTTTCCTAATCTATAAAACTGATAGTAATAGCACTTATCTAAAGGTAGGTGAGGGACAAATTTGATAACATATATAAAACATTGAACATATTGGTATTACTATTGGGCATAATGATGAGTCTTCATGCCTCTAGCAAATACAGTTTTACATTCAACTTTGTTATTTTTATATCTTATCTAGGTCCTCCTTTCTGCAATAAATGTAAGTATTATGAGAGCAGCAGTCAGGTCTTCTTATTTCTTTCTTTCTTTCTTTTTTGGCTAGACGTTGGGGTTAAGTGATTTGCCCAGGGTCACACAGCTACTGAGTGTTTTGTGTCTGAGACCAGATTTGAACTCAGGGCCTTTGAATCCAGGGCTGGTGCTCTATCCACTGCGCCACCTAGCTACCCGCTAGGTCTTCTTATTTCTTATGTTAACTCCATGACCTACCTTATCCCTTGGATACCCAATTAATGATAATTCCTCTGACAGAACCTGGATGAAATCCCCACGTGTCTGGTGCCCAAATTCTTCCTGTTCCTAACCATATTATGTTAGTGCTTTATTCCCATGTGATTTACAGGACTTGAATATTTTTCCCATCCTCCATGCTAATCTGAAGATGCTTAATCCATATCCTATCTGCTCCAGAACACCTGGACACTCAGATCTATAATGATTGCTACCTCTTCTGAAATCCAATAGCTAAGAACCATTGTCACCTATATCCCTCATTTGGCAATTAGCATAAACTTTGTTTTTAGTATTCAATGTAGAAAGGCAACCTATTTAGACTGGATAAACAAAATAGAACTAACATCACTTTTTTTTCTTGGAAAGATTATGACCCGAGTGCTTCACTTTGACCTTTTTAAAATTTATTTATTTTGTTTTTATTTTATTTGTTTCCTTTGCATAGCTCCTTTTCAATCACATATGATCTTGAAAGCATGGAGTCTTCATCCATCAAGCCTCAACATCACTCCTATGGCATTATTTGGGCAGAGTTTGTGGGATGTGTTTGGGGGACACAGTATCCCAATCAGGCATACAGTGCAAATACATTACAGAGAACTTGCTAACTTCACTGTATATCATGTAGACCAATAAGCTGCAAATCTGCTGCAGAAAAAAAAAGAGGAGGAGGTTGATAATTGACTTTCTAACACATAACCACAGCATTAATCTTAGCCTGGGCACATTCTGCTGGCTTTTGTTGACTGCCTGGCTACATATGGAAGTTCAACAACTCAGCAACTATCCATATAAAGGAGAGTATATTCTTGTTAGGGAGAGAATTTCTAGCCACTTCATTTTAGATGGGAGGAGCCCAGTAGATGACATTGAAGAGGTGAAGCCCAGTATATGAAATAAAATACATATAGTTCAGCAAACACAAACATGGAAGAGATGTCAAGAAGAGATAACACTAAGTCCAGCAAAGAGGAGAGACAGGACACTCAGCAGAGACAATGTAGCACCCTGAAGAGATACATCATCTAATAATTCAACAAGCTGTTGTTAAGTATATACTATGTATCAGGCACCAGAAACAAACATGGAGAGATTAAATTGTATTCGTTAAACCTGTAAAATAAAAGTATATAAAAGATACAACTCAAATGAAAGTTTGTTTTGGAAAAGTGCAGAAACAATAGCCCCTGAAGACATCAAGAATGTACCCACATAGGAGATGGTAATTGAAGTGAGCTTTAAAGGAAGCAAGATACTCTGTTTATTAAATGACTTTCTTTCAGATTAACCGTCTCCTGACTGACTAGTAAATATAAATATATTGGTGAGAGCTCATGAGCTATCACTTGGAGCAAATGCAAACCTATAGAATAAGATAATCAAATAATTGATTTAGAGTTAGAAACAACCTCAGAGCTCAACTAGTCTAACCAATTCACTTTATAGTTGAGGAAACTGAGAAAAAGATACATGAATTGTTTTGTCCAGTTACAGAGAACATAAGTGAATGAGTTCATATTTGAATACAGAAGTAGTTTGATATCTGTCCTCTGACTCCAAGTCCATGATACTATCTATGAAAATTTCTGTTCCTATATAGAATTTGCAGTAGACTTAGTTGAAGGAACTCAAATACTAGATATGTGTCACTCTGAGGAACCACATTTCAAAAGAGCAGTGACTTCCAAAGATGTGAGTACCTTTTCCATAAACATGGATTACTAGCCCTCTGAACTATAGTTCACCAGCTGGTCAATAATCTGTTGATGAGTCTATCCAAATTTAGCCAGGCTGGACCATGTAGGAAAGACAATATATTTGGGCTTACACTCAAAGCCCTTCTTTCTTAGTTGAAACTGGCAAACTCTGTGTTCCACTAACATTGAAAAAAAAAAAGATTCAAGGCTTTTTTGTGCAGGCCATTCTGTGAAATGCAAAACTTTTCTTGACTCCAGTCTATCTGCTTTCTTATCCACCTCCCACACCACTGCCAGGTAATTTTCCTAATTCTCCCCTAAGGTCATGCCTCTCCTCTACCAAAAATAGTTTAATGACTCCCTTTTTTCCTAACAAATGAACTTCTGCCCCTAGCATTCAAGACTCTGTACAAGCAGGCTCCAGTCTTCTTGGCCAGGCTTTTCTGCAGTTACTCCCCTCACACACTCTCTGATTCAGTCCAACTTGATTGCACTATGACCCACTTTCTCATCCTGGCTTCTCATGTCTCCATGACTTTACTCACGTGTCTCCCATGCCAGGAATGGATTCTTCCTCTTCTTCCCTTTAACTTCTGCCCAAGTCTCTCTTTTCCTTTGAGGCTCAAAGCAAGTGCTCTCTCCATAAACCTTCCATGTACATTCTTCCCTCATAAATGAAAAGGTACTTTCCCTGCTCAAATTTTCATAAGACATTTACCTATGCCCCCCATTTATGTTTATCTCACTCTCCTTTCTATCACAGCTATGTGTTTATTTAGCTTTCTTCCCATTAGATTGTAATGTGTTTGAAAGCAAGATTACTGCCATGCCTATCTTTATCGAACTCCCCCACCCCATCTTAAATCAAGGACATACTGGACATTTTAATAAATGTTTGTTAATTTGAATTGTATGGTTTGCACATAGAAGGTACTCCACGTGTACAAAAGGAATGAGTGAACACATAAAGGGTCTTCAACCCATCCTTGATGAATTGGATAGATAGCAACTGATAACCCCTGGTTACCTATGGCCAACTACAGGGTGATAGTAACACTGACATTAATAATATGCTCACAGTGCAACAGGCATAGTACTGAACCACAGTACCTATGACCTCAAGAAGATTACACTGTGGAAGCAGTACAATAGGCCCACATATATACCAGGTTCTAGGAAAGTAAATGCAAGAAATAGAAATATTCTCTGTTAGAATGAGTTCACTATATTCATGCTTTTCAAAGATTGGTTTCCATAAGAATCAGAGAACGTCAGATATAGGGCAGGGCTATAGCATCAAGGGTAGGTTCTCACTTCTTCTTGGGTGCCTTTTGAATTCCTGGACTCCAGACCTTACCTAAACTGTCCAAAGATTCCCAAGCAGTACTGAATGAGCATCACCACCACATTCTCAAGGGCTGAGAGCAACAATCCATCATAGGTTGAAACTTTGCCAAACAGCAACCCCCCTCCATGGATCCACACCATCACCTGGGAAATAAGGAGGAAAATTATTTGAATCAAAGAACCCAGAATTGAAAGGAACCTCAGAAAGTGAATGTCTAAACTACCTAGACCATATGGTCTATATAGGCCTTCTTTTCAGGGAAGAAGTATGATATGGTAGAAAGGGCCCTGGAGCATGAATCAGGAGACTTATATTCTAGATCTGATTGTACCACTAAATTATCTCCCTTTTTTAAATCCTAAATTATCCATTCCTACAATGATTGTGATCCTTAAACTTGCCTCTAGCTCTGACATTCTGATACCATGGTACTCCTTGGAATTGCTTTTCCATGCATGTATACATGCATTTAATAAATAGAAGAATATTTGTGAAGGTACTTTGAAAATATAAGGCAATCAACCAATAAACAAACATTTATCAAGCATATACCATGGATCATACACTATGCCTTGTGGTGGGGAAGCAAGGACAAAACCAGTTTCCACCCTTAAGGGGTTCACATTCTGAAAGGCAAGATCACACATATAAATGTAAGTAGAGACATATACAAATATGTGTAAAATAGGTTGAAGGCAATTGTTTTAGAATGGAACTTGAAACTGGGGAATCAGGAAAGACCTCATATTGGAGGAGATGGCATTTGAATGGAGCTCTGAAGGTAGCTAGGGATTCTAAGAGGTAGAGACAGGGAAGCAATGTATTCCAGACATCAGGGACAGCTTGTGCAAAAGCACCAAGATAGGAGATGGCAGGTCATGTGTAAGGGAAAGTTCAAAGGCTATTTTGACTGATAGGAAGGGAACCTGAATAAGAGTAATTTAGAATAATGCTGGAAAGCTAGGTTTACAAATACTATCTCATTTGATCCTCACAATTCTGTGAGGTAGGTAATTATTGTTACTAGTACTAATAAAAACTAATTACTAGTACTAATAATAATCACAAATAATAACAGAAGTGACAGGGTCATATATGGGTTTTAGGAATAGGATGACTTTAGCATTATGTGGTGGAAGGATTGGAGAAGAGAAACCACTTAAAATACTGTTGTATTTTGTTTATTATTTTATTATTTTACTCTTTATTGTTTGCTCTCAGGTACAAGTGTGTACTTCCCACCCCTGTCCTAGGTAATGGTTGGGAAAAACTGAGGTGAAGCAGATAAAATTAAATGACCTTTTTAAGGTCATGAAGTCTGACCATTGGGCATGGGAGATCTTAATCTATTGCTACTCCCTCCAGACCAAGGGCTGCTTCCTTGTTGTCCTCTGTGGTAGAAACAAGAGGCAACTATGACTCATCTATTGATTCCAAATCATAGCCAACTCCTGTCCAAGGTTTCTTACCAGTAAGTTGGTTTTCTTTGTCAGGTTATCTGATGTGTAAATATTCAGGTACAAACAATCTTCAGAATGTGTCAAAGAGATGCTTTCATTTCAAAAGGTGAAAAGATGATGAAAGTACTTGGATACATAGGGGCTCTGGGTACACCTGTGCGATCAAACATGAGAAAATAATTTCCTTTCAGCAGAATCTCAGTAAAGTATATTTGGGTCACAAGAACACTTATCAGAGGATGGAAAGCTTGGAGATCACCTAGTAAAACAGCCTTATTTTACAGATGAGGAAACTGAGACCCTTAGAAGGAAAATAGCTTGTCCAAGGTCATATAGGAAATAAGTAATAGTGACAAGACAGTTCAGATCATCCCCTCACCTCTGGCTTCCCCTTAACAGTACTGAAGGTTTGACAAATTACTGAATGCTTCTTTGATTTTGTTTGGTGTATATATTATTCAACTAACCTTCTATTGGACTTTGAACATATCACTTAGCTACCTTAAGCCTCAGTTTTCTCTTTGGCAAATGAGTACATGATATCTAAGGTCTCTTTCAACTCTGATTATCTATGGATGAAATATTTACTGGTGTTGAGAATAAGAGTGGAAAAAGGGGAAGAATTTATATTAAATCAGAAGTACTGTAGAGATTATTCTGCCCTTTGAAACATTGGGGTAACTCTAGGGGCAGCCAGAAGCAAAATCAGGACTCCAGAGTTATACCTAACCATAGTTAGGATTGACTGCCCCTCACTTTCTGTACTCTCCCTACTGTACCAAAATGTATGTTTCTTCATCTTATATAATTTATTATAACTTTTTAGCTATACTATAACAAAAAAACCAGTGCTTCATTTCATCTACACAGTGAGCTTATAGGATAAGTAGAGTAGTCCTCTCATGTCTAATGTAGAAAACAAAAAATATACAAAATCACAGAGCCAGAACTAGACTCCTCATCTTTATTTGAAGGCTTTTTGGTACAAACCACCTACTTTATATCCCCTAAACCCAATGAGGGCAATGAAGAGACTATTTGATACCTAGGGATGGTCCTGGCATGACTGAAAAATGGAAGAAAAGGGCATTTGCCATTTGACCAGGTAATATGTGCCCAGGACTTTATTTGACTATAAATGAGCAATGAAACCAGTGCACACAGTATCTATCTGGGTTTGCATACTGCAATAGGTCCATCATTTATTCATTTTGACTGAAGTTCCCAGAGTAGGTGTATCATGTCATATCTCAAGAGCAACTCAATGTGAAAACCTGAGAAGCTCTTCCCCAACAAACCCTCTAGCCTCTGATAAGGATTAAGCTAGGGGGTTGAAAATGAGAAGAAACAGTATTATTTCCCAGGAGAAGGACAAAATGAAGGATTCTCAAATGTTTTGATTAGAAACTAATCCAAGAATAAGAATGTGATTCTTCATGTTTTTCTCCATTTTTATCCCTCCCTTCCCAAAAAGAGGCTGCCGATTGATTCTTACATGGGTGGATATGCAGTGGTGTCCTTCACATAGTTCCAGGGATCAGGAGGCTGGGGCAGACTGAATCTCAGGGGTCCAAGAGAAGGTTTGGCAAAAGGAATACCCAGGAAAACCTGGACAGGTGTGTTAAATCCTTGCAAAATTACTTGTTTGCCTTGAACTGTCCCATATTCAATATCCACTACTGGCATTAAAGGATGCTGATGCCCTGTGACACAATGAGAGAGAAGTTAGTTTCACTGGGGAGGCAACAGAACTGAGTGGAATCACTGGGAGTCAGGAGCCCTGGGCAGCTCTGCCCACTTCTAGCAGGACAACCTTGGGAAAGTGATTTTAGTTCAATGGGCTTCAGATTTCTCACCTCTAAGTTAAGTTTAATAATATCAATCTACTGGATTGATTCATATTTGAATGGAGAAAATGAACATGAAAATGTTCAGAAGATATAACAATAAAAGTACATCATATTTCTATAAGACTTTATTGTTTTCAAAACACTCTGTTCATAGCCCTTAGTAAGGTAAGTAGTAGATATTATTTGAATATTATAGATGGACAAATGTAGACTCATAGGAGTTAATCAACCTGCCCAAGGTTGCATAGCTGGTAAATGTCTTATAAAGATGAGTTCTGTGCATTTTATACCATCCCACAGGTGTTGCAAGAGAATTATTTGATAGCAATACACGTAGCCTCTATTTCTTCTGTGGAAAACCTGTATATTTGCTCATTTAGTCAGCATTCAACCTATTATCAGCAGTGCATTGTGCTTAGCACTGATAGGTACCAGATGAATGAGACTTAGATATGGATTTCACTCTGGCTTTAAAATTCTGAATTATGCACTCCAAATCAGGAAGCTTAGGCTATGTTATGGTGTGGAGCCAAGAGGCATAAGACCCTAGTCATGTAGTCACTTGACACCTTCACTGATGCCAAATCCTCTACAAATACCACTCCTGGGTAGCAGATTTGGTCACAATAAAGTGGGAATGGTTATATGAGAGAAAAGATACCATGACCAAGCAATTTAAATTCCACTACAGGTCATTGTGACTTGTTTTGGTCAGTTTTCCCAAACAGATTGCCTGAAATGTGCTATTTAGTTCATAGATGACCAGTCTTCCATGTCTAGATAGAGTCTGGGTCTTTGAGGAGGTGCAGAGAAGGGAAGAAGCAAAATCTACAGGTAGTCAGGGTGTTGGAGAAAAAGAATGTAATAGATTGGGCTAAGAAGTTCAGTAACTTCTCATAGAAGATGAGTGGCTACAGTACTATGTTACTTAAATTCTCTTACTGGCACTTTATACACATTATATTTACCTGATACATTGTATGCTACTTAGCTTCCTATTCCGGTATAACAAGGTTTTGGAGCATGCCTAATAAGGAAGCAGCTACATAGGAGACATGAAGAACCTGATTTTTGGAGAAGATATTCTGCCTTCCCTTACTACATGCATAGGAATAGCCTTTTTCCATTGATTACATATCTAAAATAGTCTTTAAAACAACCATCCTGGGACATTCTAGCTCTCTTTCAGCTGCATCCAGAAAGGATGAAAGTTCAAGCTCATCTACATTTACAGAGCTGATGAGGGGAAAGATTACCTTCTCCTCTCTCCTTTTAATCCCTGTGGGCCAAAGAAATAGACTTGAGTTTGGTCTGTTTCATTTGACCCATTCAGGTTTCAGTGAAGGCACAGGAAACATGGTTTGAATTTTAGGTCTAGGGATTGTATCAGTAAAAGGATGGTGGAGTCCTCAACAAAAATGGGGAAAATTGGAAATAGATGGTTTGCTAAGGATAATCAGTTCCATTTAGGACATGTTCAGTTATAAATGCATATAAGATATCCAATTAGTAATGTTCAACAGGTAGTTGGTATTATAGGACCAAGCTTCAAGACTTAGATTAGAAATAGAAAAACAAATATGGGAGTCTTTCTAATAGAGATAAGAATTGAATATATAATTGCTGATAAGGGTAGAGGAAAGAGTAGAGGGTCTAGGACATAATCATGGGGAATTTTTACCTTTACTATATAGGATGATGACCTAGCAAAGGAAACTGAGAAGGAATGTCCAAACAGGCAGGAAAACTGAGATAACATAAAGCATTTTGCAAACTTTAAAAGGCTATACAAATGTAATAATTATAGAAGCAATAAGGACAACAATTACTATGTCATTCTCATCTTTTTCAATAAAATTCAGATTCAACTGGGATATGTTGATATTTTCCTATTATTCATTTATATCTAAAGTTATAAGGATCATCCCAAAAGTAGATCATAATGACTATTTTTGTAGTTTCATAGAAGTATTGAGATATAATTTCATCATCTTCTAAAGGCTCACTGGAAACATCTTTGGGATATCTCCCAGTAGCAGACAGAATGACAGAAATGATAGGTACCTTATTCTATTCCCACATGATTGTTGTATGTATGTGTGTGTATGCATAGAGACATTGACATACAGATATATGCATGTACATAAATTTGTGTAAATTTCTTTTCTACATTTTGAAATTTTGAAATTTAGTAGTTATGAAGGTATGAGTATTCAGTAAAATGATATCTATTAAGAGATTATTCTTAAATTTTTGTGGATCAGTGTGATCATGGGCAATAGATTTCTTTATGATAATTCTTCAGTTCTAGCAAGTCCAATGATTTATTTGATGAATGCTCAAGGCTATTTTGGGATCTGTAATTATAATATAGGGATAATGATAAGAAACAAGAAAAATCAGTGTGATGGAAGCCAAGTGAGGAGATGTCCATAAGCAAGGGTTTGTCATTTCAAAGGTGCAGAGAACTCAAGCAATCTAAAGACTAATAAAAGGCCTTTGATTTGCTAATTAACAGTTGATTTGTAACCCCAGAGAGAGTGGTTTCTATTTACAAGTGGAATTAGAAGACAGATTAAAAGGAATCATGAAGATAGTGGAAGAAATAATGGACATAATATCATGAGAGAAGCTAGGTCCTGGTATTCAGGATAGGATGTAGCCTCATATGATATGCAAGTGTGGGTGTGCCCCTACAAGGAACCACAATCAGGCATAAAATAAGAATGAGTTTCATTAGTTGATCAAAAAGCAATACAATTTCCTTATTTTGGGGATATAAAAGCAGGTGATACTTGTATATCACTGGAGTGCAGGCCGGGAGAGTAGTAAATGCCTCTCCTTAGATCATACCACCTTGGAAGAAAGGAAAACTTACAGATCCCAAGAAGTATCCCTGAAAACAGCTGCATGAAATCCCTGAAAGTTGGGACAGTGTATCCTGCACCCTGGAAGCAGAGCCTTACATTAACAAAAAAGTAAAAGTCAACTAATATCCAAGGGAAATGAGAAAAAAAAGACACTCACTATTGAAAGTTACTATGGTGACAAGAAAGATCAAAACACACACTCAGAAAAAGATAATAATGTCAAAGATATGAATTGGTCTCAGGCCATGGGAGAACTCTAAAAGGATTTTGAAAATAAAGAGAGGTAGAGGAAAAATTGGGAAGAGAAATGAGAGTGATGCAAGAAAATCATAAAAAAATGAGTCAACACCTAGGTAAAGGAGACACACACACCAAAAGGGGGAAAAAAAACTAAAGAAAATAACACCTTAAAAAATAGTCTAGACCAAATGGTAAAAGAAGTTCAAAAAGTCAATGAGGAGAATGCCTTAAAAACCAGAATTGGCTAAATGGAAAGGTAAGTCCAAAAGCTCACTGAAGAAAATAATTCCTAGCTCAGATTCTTAAAATCTGGCCATTTGCATTACTAGTACAAATGCTTATATTCCTTAAGAGTCTGGCCAAAATGATTTCTTACAAACCTTATCTTTTGCTGAAAGAAGGCTTGGGTCAAAATCATTCAGGCAGGACCCATGTCTCTTGCTCTTGATATTTTGGGGTCCCAGCACCCCTAAACCTTTAACCCTCAACATTTTGGTGTCCTGTATAGGGAAGCTGCCTAACCCCAAACTTTTCTCCAGCCAAGAGTGGAACATATGTAAGCCTCCCTCCTCTTTCTTGCCCTGCAGCTGAGGTTGCTCTCCAAGCACCTAGGAAGGCTTGGCAGTACTTTTTGGGCAGACAGTTACGAGGCTGTCTCTTACTTGGCCTGATGCTCTCAGGCTCTTAGGTTTGCTTTGGTTTGAGGCCAGGGACCTGGGTACACCTTCTGCAACAAAGAGGACAAGGACAGACACCCTATCCAGAAGTATATGCCCAAATATGTCAATTCTCTAGGTGCTAGGGAATTGGGAAAACTGCAGGTGCTTTTTGGTTTCCTGAGGCTTACTTACTCCCTTCCCTCTACACCCCCAAATCCTCCTTCATGAAAGTCACAGGGAAAAGTTAGAATAGCTAAAAACATCTTAGCAGATTCTGGAGGTTTTGTGATTGACCATTAAGAAGTTTTGAAACACTTTACAATTTTGGCCACTCCCTTCTCCCACTCCCCTTGAGTCAAGAAGGTATCTGTTAATCCCTCTCATGTAAAAGAGTTTCACCCTCCCCCTACCTTTGAATTCACTTTCCCCGACCTGGTGAAAGAAAGGAGGTGGGAGGGGAAGCAGCTACAGCATGGGCCCCACTGGCAATGGCCTTGGGCCTTGGAGCAACCTTTGCCTAGAAACATCACCCAGCTTCAGCACATCCTGCTCAAGGTAAAGAAGCTAGTCTATGATCTTGGGTAAAACTACTCTTTTAAAGTTGTAGTTTTAACTGTTAATGATGAAATGTTGATTCTCTATGTAAAGTAATTTGGAAATGCATTTAACAAAATTGAAGTCACTTGATTGGTAATGGATTTGTTACAAGTTTCAAATTGGTGAACTGTTTTTATCAATTATGTCAAACAACTTTTCATAATTTGTTTACAGCTAAAACAATTTGGCTATTGTTGGTTATTGTTTTAATGTGTAAACTTGCCAAAAAGTTTGTTTGGGTTATAGTTTGCTGAGAATTTGCAAGTATATAGAAATAATTTCTAGTGACTATGTTTTTTTTTACACCAGGACAAATTTAAATTTGAGATGTAAATCCTGGAAAATTTTTTCCTAAGTTGTGATTACTTAAACTTGCTGTTTGAGGTAAAAGCTTATGAGACCATAAATGATTTTATTTTGAGTTTTCTGATGGATCATAATAATGTATCAATAACCAGTAATCCACCATGGCTGAGGGAGGTGCCACAGACTACTCAGAGAAAATGTGATTCTGGTGGGAAATCTGTATTTTTGAAAAGCTGAGAGGACAATTTTAGCCTCTGTCTAAGAGGGGATCCTCTTGACTCAGTTTCCTCACATATGCCTTTGAAAAGGAATGTTACCAAATTTGCTATTCCTGAGTCTGGCTGTAAGGCAGATTTGATGCTGCATGGTTGGAAAACTGAATTATCTGAATCCAAACAGAGCTAAAGATGTTTTATCTTGTTATATTTGGGCACTAAATTTAGTCCCTGCTTTATTCTTTTATAGCATATTTCTATAATCAAAGCAAGTAGTCAGTAAAAGATCAGTGCAAATGTCTTAGATCTCGCTGTTTTGGTCTGAATGTATAGTCATTCAATACCTCCCAAACAACTGAAATTAAATCAGAAACACCTTCAGTTTGGTTTGAGAAGAATTTCAGTGATAATTGAAGTGAAAGTCAGCCTCTTGGCAAATTCATTTGTGTAACTATTGAACCTGGGGTGGAAAATTTCTACCTGCAAAAGTGTTACTTGAATTTTTGAAAAAGTAACAAAATCAGATTATCCTGCAGGTCAAATGTAAATGATTTTAATGGGCTCTTATACTTTTACTTCTCCCTATATCTGGGCCCTGCAGTCTTTTCTGCCAGATTTGTGTCTTCCAGACTACAGGCCATTCACCCACAGTTGGTAACAAATAGTGAGTACCAGCCAATATCCCCCCATCATCCTCTGAATGCAGCCTGTGCTTGATTCCAGTCAACCTCTTTGGGACAACCTCAAGGCAGGGACAGCTCTATGTACCATTCCAGAAAGAAGCAGTTTCAGAAGTTGAAACCTTCATCCCTTACCCCAAAAGAATTTGGTGTCCCATTTGTTTGAGGGAGAATGATAGGGATAGGATCTGAACCCCTTAAAGGAAAAGACCATGTCTTTGGGACCTGGATCCCAGAAAAAGAAAATCTCTGGACCTTTCCCAAATCTCTGGCATTTGCCTGAGGCTGGCCTTTCCTTATGGCTATGCCCAATCTCTCAATTCTGTTCTGTTACCTCTCAATTGCCCCTGGCCATTTTCCATCCTTAATTCTATCTAGACTCCATTCTCCTTTGACCACATGGTTCAGGTCCCTGGCATTCTGTTTACCTCAGTTTACTGGCCATTCCCATCCAGATATTCCTTAGACCCCTCCTCCAGTCACCCCAAACTTCTTGGCCACTCCTAGATTTCTCCCACAGTCTTTCTGTATATAACATCCATCTGGCCTCCATTAAGGTGCTCAGATTCTTATAAACTAGCCAAGAGCTCAGAATCTTAAAATATGGCCCATTTGCATTGATGATACAAATGATTAGATTCCTTAAAAGTCTGGCCACTATGGCTGATCTCTACTAAAGCTTGTCTTTAGCTAAAAAAAGAAAAAAGAAAAGAAAAGAATTCCTTTAAAATTAGAATGGAACAAATGGAAGCTAATGACTAAAGGAGAAATCAAGAAACAATAAAACAAAACTAAAAGAATGAAAAAAATAGAAGATAATGTGACGTATCTCACTGGGAAAAAGACAACTGACCTGGAAAATAGATCCAGGAGAGATAATGTAAAAAATATTGAGATACCTGAAAGCCATCATCAAAGAAAGAGCCTATTCATCATCTCTCAAAAAACTATCAAGGAAGAACTGACCTGATATTCTAACCAGAGGGTAAAATAGAAATTGAAAAAATCTACCGATCACCTCCTAAAAAAGATCCCAAAATGAAATCTGTCAGGAATATTATAGTGAAATTCCAGAGTTCCTAGGTCAAGGAGAAAATATTTCAAGCAGTCAGAGAGAAACAATTTAAGTATGGTGGAGCCATAGTCAGGATAACACAAGATTTAGTAGCTTCTATCTTAAGTGATCAAAGGGCTTGGGATATGATATTCCAGAGGGCAAAGGAGCTAGGATGACAACAAAGAATCACTTACCCAGAAGAATTGAGTATAATCCTTGGGGGGGGGGGGGAATGGACATTCAATGAGATAGAGAACTTTCAAGCATTCTTGATGAAAAGACCATAGCTGAATACTTTTTTTTCCTTTCAAATACAGCAGTCAAGTTAAGCATAAAAAGGTAAATAGAAAAGGGAAATCATAAGAGATGTAGTAAGTTTAAGCTGTTTATATTCCTACATGGGAAGTTGACATTTGTAACTCATAAGACCTTTCTCATTATTAGGTTAGTTAGAAAAAGTAGACAGAGGACACAGATATGAGTTGAATATGAATGGATGATATCTAAAAAATAAAATGAAAGGGTGAGAGAAGAATGTATGGTGATAAAGAGAAAGGGAAATATATAATGGGGTAAATTATCTCACATAAAAGAGGCAAGAAAAGTTTTTTACACTGGAAGGGAAGAAGGGGCACATGACGAGGAGTTAGTGAACCTTATTCTCATCAAACTGGCTCGAAGAGGCAGTGACATACATATTCAATTGGATATAAAAATCTATCTTACCATATAGGAAAGTAGGAGAGGAAGAGGATAAGCAAAGGTGGGGTGATAGAAGGGAGGGCAAATTGGCAGAAGAAAAACACGTTTGAGGAGGGGCAGAGTTAAAGGAGAGAGAGAATATAATAAATGGAG
The DNA here is from genome assembly GCF_900497805.2 of Vombatus ursinus. NCBI lineage: Eukaryota > Metazoa > Chordata > Mammalia > Diprotodontia > Vombatidae > Vombatus > Vombatus ursinus. Next base: position 17,883,442 of record NW_020954571.1, on the reverse strand, counting down.
GGGGATAGGATGGAAGCAAATAAAATTATTAATAGTAACTGTGAAGAAAAATTTTGAGGCAAGTTTCTTTGATAAAGGCCTCACTTCTCAAATACATAGAGAACCAAGTCAAATTTTTACAAATAAGAGGCATTCCCCAATGGATAAATGAACAAAAGATATGACCACTTTTCAGATGAATAGTCAAAGCTATCTATGGCCATATGAAAAAATACTCTGCCTCACTTTTGATTGGAGAAATGCCAAGTCAAAACAATTTTCATACTTATTAGAGTGGTTAATAGGCCAGAAAAGATAAATGACAAATGTTGAAGGGAATGTGGGAAAAATGAGACTTTAATGCACTGTTGGTGAACTGATTCAAGCATTCTGTAGAATAATTTTGAACTATGCTCAAATGGCTATAAAACCATACATAAACTTTGACCCAGCAATAACACTACTAGGTATGTATCACAAAAGAGATTTATAAAAGTAAAAGGCTCTATACATATAAAATATTGATAACAGCTCTTTTCTGGGGGCAAAGAATTAGAAATTGAAGGATGTGCATCAATCGGGGAATGGCTGAATATGGTGTGGTATGTGATTATGATGGAGTACCGTTATTATATAAGAAATAATGGGCAGGATGTTCTCAGAAAAACCTCCAAGACTTGCATGGGATGATGCAAAGAGAAATGTATTGTGTACAAATTAGCAGCAATATTGTAAGATGATCAACCGTGAATGACTTGGCTATATTCTCAGTAATACAATGATCCAAGACAGCTCTGAAGGACTTTGATAAAAAATGCTATCCATCCCCAAAGGGACAAAAAAAAAACCCTGGTGTCTGAATACAGATTGAAGTGTATTTTTTTTCTTTATTTTACTTGATTTTTTTCTTGTCTGTTTTTTTTTTCACAACATGACTGTGTTTTGCATGACTACTCATGTATAATCTATATTGAATTGCTTGCCTTCTCAACCGTGGGGGAATGAAAGGGAGGAAGAAAAATTTTGGAATTCAAAGTTTTAAAAAGGAATGTTAAGAATAGTTTTTACATGTAACTGGTGAAAAATAAAATACAAAATTTTAAAAAGATAAAAAGGAATAATAATTCTCAAATGTTAAAGCCCCTTCATAAGACAGTTTATTTAGAAATCCCTCTGATATGATATGTGAACAATGTTGATCTCTCCTCTCTGAGATGTCTTTTTGGAAGTCCATGACACAACTTGGATGTAGATGTAAACTGTGATTGTAACTTATTTCTATAAATCATCCTAGAGAGGCTTTAGTTTTTAAATCCATTGCACTCTTGTAGTTTTATTAACATTTTTAAAAATTTCTTATTTAATTAGCTATTAAAATTGTTACTATACTACTGCTATGGGAGACACTATTCCAGGAAGCAATGGAAAAGTAATATTAGATCTCTTGTTTAGGAGAATGAGTGAACCCTAAGACAAGGGTGAAACAAATCCAACAGGCACTGAATGAAGAGTCACTGCCCTAGTTTTCAGAAGTCATCTGCTTTCATAAGTAGGCCCATTTGAGATTAAATAACACAACTTTAGAGTAGATCCAGTCAACACACTTTTATAATTTTCTCTAGCATCATTTAGCATTAAACATATAGAAATGAAAACAGGAAATGATAGGAGTAATCCAACATTATGACTTAGCAGGACAAGACTGACAATAGGAGAAGGGAGAGGGATCTTTCTTCAAATTATTGGTGGTTAAGTGGGAAAAATACAGTAACTAATTGTAAGGATACCTTAGTTCAGGGTCTGCTCTGACTCTAAGCAGCTGTGTGACCCTGGCCAAATCACTTGATATTTCTAGAACTATTTGCCTGTGTGTAAAATAGGATAAGAGTTCCATCCCCGACTTTCTCCTGGGATTGTGGTAAAAGTACAATTAAACAAAGGATAAACATACACGTTGGAAAGCATAAAGGGCCTTTTGAGCTATACTGGAGGAAAAAACGTATATGAAAACAGAGATAGATTCACAGCTCAGGGTGGATGTGATGACAGTCAGAGACCATATAAAGAAGGTAGAGCTAATACATTTTTAATTTTTCCTTGTTTTCTCTACCCACAACAATGATCCTCAGATTGGAAAAGATGGAAGGGAATGATTAATAGGGAGCTGAAACCCCAAATAAGAACTGAATTATCTAGATAATGCAGAAACAATAATACCCAGGTAAACAAATTGCAAACTTATTTTTAATCTAAATTCTTTAGGAAGATGCCTCATTTTGCCACCTTATCAACATGATTAATCCATCCAGGAAGTTTTACTGGTAAGAGCTGTCTGTGCTCACTTCCTAAATTTTCCAATCACATATAACTCTGATTCTGATTAAGCAAATCATTTTGCCCAAGAGACAAGGTGTACTGTTTAGCAGAAGAAACCTCTCTCAGCTTTCTCATATGCCGCCCCCCAATCTTTCTATCTATTTTTACCAGTTCCTTCTTTGCTCTGGAATCCTTGGCCTAACTCAGCAAGACCCTATGGTTTTCAGCTCCCTCTGCAGAGAGACAGCATGGAGTAATAATGAAAAGGCTATGAGATGAGCCACCTCATTTCTACTCCAGTCTCTGCAGCTGAATTACCCTTCTCTCTTTTCTCTATTGGCCTCAGTTTCCACTGAGGAATGGGAGTGTTGAAATGGATCATCTCTAAGGTTCCATCCAACTCTGACATTTCAGCATCTGGACTATGCAATTTAAGTGAAATAAAGTTTGCTTTTTTCTTTTTGTTTTGCATTATTTAGATAGTTGTTTCATTTTTTTTTTCTGCCACCAGGATCACATTGTCTTTATTTTAAGTAGGGACTATTTTGTTATTTTAAGTGACTCATTCCCCAGGGTAATTTCTAGACTATGGGATCTTAGCCTGTTTTGTGTCTTGGACCTTTTTGGCAATCTAGTAAAGCTGAAACCTCTTCTAAGAATAATATTTTTAAATGTATAAATAAAATGCCCAGGATTGCAAAGGAAGTGAAATATATTTAATTATTGCAATAGTTTTAAATACCAGTTAGTTCACAGAATTCTGGTTAAGAACCTCTTTACTAGACTAAAAAACAAAACAAAACAAAACAACAGAATCACTTGAGATTGTTCTAAGTAAAACATCCATCACCCTGGAATAGTGAGTTTCCTCCTGATCTTGCATTAAAAACTCTCTCTCTGTCTCTCTCTCTGTTTCTATCTCTCTCTATCTCTGTCTCTGTCTCTGTCTGTCTCTGTCTCTGTCTCTCTCTCTCTGTCACACACACACACACACATGCATGCACACACACACACACACACACACACACACACACATACACACCAACACACTTCTTCCCATGGAAAGCCACAGGAAAATGAATATACATTTTGAACTCTATCACAAAGACTAGTCCTCATGCAGCAGAAGTTCCCAGTTTTACACACAATCTTTTTTGTTTGTGTTTCTTCTTTATTCATTGAAATACTTTTGTTTTTTTAAAATTACATTCATGAAAAAAGAAAGAAAGGCTAGTACTTGTCTAGTTTTCTCCCAAGACACTAAGAAGAGCCCTTTTAGTGTCTAATATTTTTTTTGGATAGCAAATAAAATAACTTACCCCCAATTGGGAAAGCAGTGGTGGAGCTGATGGGGCTTAGGATGAGCAAAAGCAGCCACATCTTGGGAGCAGGGGTTTCCCACATGGCTAGTTCAGGGATCTGAACTGTCCTTCAGAGCTGCTGGTGCTTTTATAATGCACTAGGGCTAACTAGCTGAATTACTGATTAAAGGGTGGAAAATTAAATCTCATAAAATCAGGAAAGGAATTTCCCTCCTTCCAATGATAATCTTTTAAAGATGGTATCAGTGATGGTATCTTAAAGCTATGCCCCTTTATAACTCACTCTCTTAATTTTTATAGCTGTAGTTCTAAAATGCTCATATTAAAAACTCAACACCCATGTCAATAGGCAAGGCCAAAGTTATAGAAGATTCTCTTTAATCCTGAATTGCATCTGAATGTCCCACAGTTTAGTGTCTGGTGTATAAACTTTGGGCTTAGAAAGCCCACCAATACTTCCTGGCCAAGCGACCTTTAAGTACTGTCATAATTTCTCACTTTCCTTTCTTCTTCAGTAAAGGGCATTTCTTAGGTATCATAGAATTAGAGTCCTTTGGGAAAGACTGCGATTTGTAAGGAAAAGTCTGAGTAAAGTATGGGAAAAAAAGAAAGAAAGAAAAGGACATGCAGCTGTCCTCAAGGTAGTTAAAATTTCTACTGTCACATCTGGAAAACAAAGCATAAAAATGACAACACAAAATAAATAATATTTACATTTCTCTTAATTTTAGGCTTTTAAAAACACTTTTTTCTATTTTTTAATTGATAAATTTATTTATTTATTGTTTTCAACATTTACTTCCACAAGAGTTTGAGTTACAAATTTTTACCCCATCTTGCCCCTCACCCACCCCAAGATGGCATGCATTCTGAATAGCCCTTCCCCTGGTCTGCCATCACTTCTAACTCTCCCCTCCTTCTCTTACCCCCTTCTCCTTCATTTTCCCTGTAGGGCAGAATAGATTTGTGTACCCATTTCTTGTATTTTTTATTTCCAAGTTGCATGTGAAAATATTTTTTTAAACATGTGTTTTTAAAATTTTGGGTTCCAAATTTTCTCCCTTCCTACTTCCCCCCACCCACCCTCATTGAGAAGGCAAACAACTCAAGATAGGTTATACATGTACAGTTATGCAAAACACTTCCATAGTAGACATGCTGTGAAAAACTAATTCTATTTCCCTTAATCCTATCCCACCCCCCCATTTATTCTATTCTTTCTTTTGACCCTGTCCCTCCTCAGAAGTATTTGCTTCTGATTACCACCTTCCCCAATCTGCCGTCCTCTCTATCATCCCCCTACTCTCTTGTCCCCCCCCCCATTTTCCTGTAGGGTAAGACAGATTTCCATACCCAATTAAATGTGTATGTTATTCCCTCTGTAAGTCAAATCTGATGAGAATAAGATTTACTCATTCCCTCTCACCTTCCCCCATTTCCCTTCCAGTGTAAGAGCCTTTTCTTTTCTGTTTTTTTTTTGTGTGAGATTATTTACCCTGTTCTACCTCTCCCTTTCTCCTTCTCCTAATATAATCCTCTCTCACCCCTTAATTTTATTCTCTAGATATGACCCTTTCATCTTCAACTCACCCTGTGCCCTCTATCTCTCTATCCATCTATCTATCCATCTGTATACATACATACATATATTTTTTTCCCTTCAATTACCGTAATACTGACAAAGGTCTCAGGAGTTATAAATATCATCTTTCCATGCAGGAATGTAAACAGTTCAGCCTTAGTAAGTCTCTTATGATTTCTCTTTCCTGTTTACCTCTTCATGTTCCACTTGAGTCTTGTATTTGAAAGTCAAATTTTCTATTCAGCTCTGGTCTTTTCAGCAAGAATGCTTGAAAGTCCTCTATTTCACTGAATGGCCAATTTTTCCCTTGAAGGATTATACTCAGTTTTGCTGAGGAGGTGATTCTTGGTTGTAATCCTATCTCCTTTGCCCTCCAGAATATTATATTCCATGCCCTGTGGTCCTTTAATGTGGAAGCTGCTAAATTTTGTGTTATCCTAATTGTGTTTCCACAATACTTGAATTGCTTCTTTCTGGCCGCTTGCAATATTTTCTCCTTGACCTGGAAACTCTGGAATTTGGCTACAATATTCCTAAGAGTTTTCCTTTGGGGATCTCTTTTAGGAGGAGATTGGTGGATTCTTTCAATTTCTATTTTGTCCTCTGGTTTTAAAATATCAGGGCAGTTTTCCTTGATAATTTCTTGAAAGATGATGTCTAGGCTCTTTTTTTTTTATCATAACTTTCAGATACTCCAATAATTTTTAAATTCTCTCTCCTGGATCTATTTTTGAGGTCAGTTGTTTTTCCAATGAGATATTTCACCTTGTTTTCTAATTTATCATTCTTTTGGATTTGTTTTACAGTGTCTTGATTTCTCATCAAGTCGTTAGCTTCCAATTGCTCTGTTTTAATTTTTACAGAAGTATTTCTTCAGTAAGTTTTGGACTTCCTTTTCCATTTGGCTAATTTTGCTTTTTAGGGCACTCTTCTCCTCATTGGTTTTTTGGACCTCTTTTGCCTTTTGGTTTAGGCTATTTTTAAGGTGTTATTTTCTTTGGTATTATTTTGGGTGTCATTTAGCAAGCTGTTAACTTGTTTTTCATGATTTTCTTGCATCACTCTCATTTCTCTTTCCACTTTTTCCTCTATTTCTCTTACTTGCTTCTCAAAATTCCTTTTGAACTCTTCCAAGGCCTGAGACTGATTCATATTTTTCTTGGAGGCTTTGGATGTAGGAGCTTTGACTTTGTTGTCTTCTTCTGGTTGTATGTTTTGATCTTCTTTGTCTCCAAAGTAAGATAATATAGTCTGACTCTTTTTGTGCTGCTTATTCATGATCCTGGCCAATTGCTTGAGTTTTAGACTCTTTGTTAAGGTAAGAGTCTGCTTCCAATGTGGAGAATGTACTGTCCCAGGCTTCGGGGGTTTGTACAGCTGTTTTCAGAGATAATTCTAGGGACCTGTAAATTTTCAGTTCTTCCAAGGTGCTATGATAAGGAGCAAGGTGTTTCCTCTCTTTGTCCACAACAAGCTCCAGCACACCAGCATTTCTCCTCACCCCACGACCACCCCTCAGAACAATGACCCAGATGCAAGCAAGGGCAAAGCAAGAGATTCCTGCCTTAGCACTGGCAAAGAGATCCCTGTAATCCCCCTCTGATCAGCTACTCGATTCCTCCTCAGTCTGTGGGCTGGAAGCTCAGGAAGCAGCCGCTGCCCCAGGCCACACTTGGGACTTGGGACTGAGACCTAGCCTCTCTCTCACTGAAGTCACAGACTTTTCCCACTGACCTTCTAAGTTGTCTTTGGCATTCATGGGTTGAGAAGCCTGGAGACTGCCACAGCTACCCATGATTCAGTCATCTGAGACCTGCGTCAGGTTCACTGGGGCCTGCACACCCATACCAAACTGTGCTCCTCTCCCCACCCAGTGCAATATACCTTTCCAATCAACCATCCAGGCTGTCTTGGGCTGGAAATTTTGTTTCACTCTGTCTTTTTGTGGGTTCTGCTGCTTTAGAATTTTAGAGCCATTTTTATAGGTATTTGGAGGGGTTTGAGGGAAAGCTCAAGCAAGTCACTGCTTTCCCTCTGCCATTTTGGCTCCCTTAAATCACTTTTTTATTGTGTTACTATAACATAGTTAATTCTGGCTGTACTTGATGAGGTATGGGTCTTCTACATTTTACCCACACCTCCAAGGTTTTACCCCTCCTTGATGTTCTTTGATAGCCTTCCATTCCATTATATCTTCCATTATATCAAATTCCATTGATTTATTATATTCCATTCCCCCCAATTTTGAGGACCAAGTGACTAGCACCTCAGTTTCATTTAACTATTCAACATTGTAGTCATTTTTATAAAGGAGTATTTACTTCAAAGGCATAGCAATAATGTACCAACATTTCCCTCAAAACCTTGGGGACATAATGCCTCCTACTCCTTCCACTCCTTGGTTTCTGGGAAAAAGAGAGGGTTTATACTTTCACTGAGTTCCATCATAGTATTAGTTCCACCAAGTTCAAATCCAAAGTTTCATTGGGCTAGCATTTCAGCATCCTTGCTTCTTGGGGATTTCTTTTTGGCATGGTTGTATCACAAAGCCTGCATTCCTATAATTCCATTACTCTAGTTCCTGGATTGGAGATTCCACTCCCTGTACACAGAATGGAAAAAGATGCAAGACAACATTATGCTAATTTCTCTAAGCCACTGGGACTAAAAGGAAAATATAGGAAGGAATCAGCCCCAGGACCTCCTCCCTTAACATATGAAATGAGTGAAGGAGTCCTCACCTGCAAATGGGAATTCAGGAAAAAGCCACCTGAACTGCTGACTCAGGCCACATTAAAGATGTTCGCTTGTCCAACTATGCAGAAAAGATCACTCTCAACCATATGGTAGGTCAATGCACAATGTCCACACACACTTCAATTCTCCAATCTCCTGGAAGCATGTACCCAGTGTCTTCTGTACAGACAATGCCATCTTAGGAAATGTGCACATGTACCAAAGTCCCATTAAAATGAACTTAACAAACACTAAATAAGATGAGCATTCGATATAAAAAGGAGACTAGAAAAAAAGAAGATTGCACATACAACCTTTTAATATGTTATTGCCAAAGTTCCTCAAATGGTTCATATGATTCCTACTGTTTGTACTTCTATTCTCTTCTGTGCATCTTGAAAATGCATCAATGACCTTCTTTTCTTCTTTCCCCCCCATTTTGTTAACTCCATTGCTAGAACTCCTACTCCATAAGTACCCATCCCCAAATGGAAAGAAAGAAAACAAACACCTGTATCAAATAAACAGAGTTAAAGAAAGCAAATTTCCACAGTGGCCATTTTGAGAATATATGTCTCATTATGCACTTTGAGTTCATTACCTTACTCTCAGGAAGTGGGTAGCATGCTTCCTTACTGTTCTGGAACAATCATAGGTTATGGTATTGATTAGAGTTCTTAAATCATTCTTTCCAATGTTGTTTTTATTGTATTAATTATTCCCTTGACTACACACAAAACTTCACCTCTTTTTATCTGAAAATGTCTCTTTTATAATTTCTTTCAATACAGTATTATTCTGTTACATTCATGTAGCATGATTTGTTCAGCCATTCTCAAACTAAAGGATTCCCCATTAGTTTGAGTCTTGTGCTACTACAAAATACATTAATGTGTGGTATTTTACCACACATTACCACTTTATTTAATCTTTTTTGAGGTACAAGTCTAGTAAAACTTAACCCTGGGTCAAAAGGTATACATAGTTCAGTGGCTTTGGGGGTATTACAAATTGCTTTCCAGTATGGCTAGATAAATTCACAAGTGCTACTGTTGTTGCATGGTTCTGAGGAGTCCAAAGGATTCTCTTTTTCATTAAGTAATCTTGGTTTATTTTCCTTCATAAGGTAACACTTGTTCATAGTGTTTTGGATTATTTTTTATCTTTTACTTAGTCTTCCTATTGCACATTCTCTCTGTTAATCTGTTTGTGAGCCAGACTTTTACTACATCATTCTCTTGAACTTTCAATTTTTCATTTTTTTTCCTATATTCCCAGACACTTCTTTGGTTTTCCCCCTCATTCATTGACACCTCTTTCCCTTCTGCTACTGTACAGACCCTACAGACTAGGCTTGCTTTTTGTCTTTAGCTTCTGTGAGTTGTAGTGTGTGTTTGGTGTGTGTGTGTGTGTGTGTGTGTGTGTGTGTGTGTGTGTGTGTGTGTTGGTCTGACTCAGGTAACTGTCTAGAGTAAGTTCTGAAGGGAGAGGACTGGCTCCAGCAAAGTTCCATTCCTTTCCTTCATATTCTGATGTTCTTTTCCCCTGGATAATTCTGTGTTGCATGCAGATTACATCTTCTGGCCCTCCTCTTCCAGTTACTTTATATTTCCTTTCTTTGTCTGGGCAAAACCAGTGCCCACCAATCTTTATAGGATAAGAGGGTGAATTTCAGCCTGATTCACTTCCTTGAGGAGAGTAGGAAGGAATGAATAAATCAAGGGCTCAAGGGTTTGCTAGAATTCATGTACTGGGCATATAGAACGATTTGGAGGTAGAGGTGCTTGAGTGGAAGCTTTAAGTATTTTAAGTTTACTGATGTGACTTCACAAGGATTTCACCCTAGGTGGTTTTTCTGTCTTTTGCTTCTTGATTCCTCTTTAGTTACCCTATATCAAGCAGAAAAAAATATTTTTCTATGGTTTCAAGTTGCTGAAAGCAACTACTTTGCTGTTTGACTGGTCGTATGTTCTGGATTCAGATTTTTAAAAACAAAGGTGAGATCAGATAGAGAGAGAAGAAAGTCAGAAACATATTCACATGTACACATACACAGAGAGAGAGAGAGAGAGAGAGAGAGAGAGAGAGAGAGAGAGAGAGA
>NW_020954571.1:17703955-17873396 GCF_900497805.2 Vombatus ursinus | reverse complement strand
AGAGAGAGAGAGAGAGAGAGAGAGAGAGAGAGAGAGAGAGAGAGAGAGAGAGGAGATCTAGACTGAGGAATGGACAAAGACACAGAAATGCTGGATTATATGTGCTTGAGTGCCTGGAGAGGGGCCTGTATAACCATATAGCCTATACAAGAAATGCATCTAGTTCCTATTCTCAGATAGACACATGTAAAGACAGATCTTTAATGAGAGGAAGAAGAAAGAAACTTGGGATCTTGTTGATTGAAGATAAAAAAAAGAAATGGAGACATCTGGATTCACAAGGATTTAAACAGAGGCTACAAGGATCCATCATCTGCATGGCCCCAAAAGGAAGAAGAAACAGCACCAGAAGGAACCACATGCTTCAAAAACTAAATTAAACTTATCTCTTTTCTTGAACCATGACCATATGTTATATGGAAACTGTATATGGGAAGGAAGGGAATATGGAAACACTAAAAGAGAGTGATAATGGGGTGGAGCCAAGATGTTTGAGTAAAAGCAGTGACTTGCTTGAGCTATCCCTCAAACCCCTCCAAATACCTGTAAAAAATGGCTTTAAACAAATTCTAAAGCATCAGAACCACAAAAAGACAAGTGAAACAAATTTCCAGCCTGAGACAGCCTGAATTGTTGATCAGAAAGGTATATCACACCAGGTGGAAAGAGGATCATAGTTTGGTGTGGGCATGCAGGCAAAACAGGGACAGAGGATTGAATCAAAGGCAGCTGTGGTAGTTTCCAGACCTCTCAACACATGAATGCCAAAGACAACTTAGAAGGTCAGTGAGAAAAGTCTATGACTGCAGTGAGAGAGAGAAGGTCAGTCCCAGTCCCTGAGCATGGCATTGGAGTGGTGGCAGCCTCCTGAGCTTCCAGGCCACAGACTGAGGGGAAATCGGGTGGCTAATCAGAGGGGATGGCAGGTATCTCTTTGCCAGTGCTGAGCCAGGAATCTCTTGCTTTGCCCATGCTTGAATCTGGGTCACAGTTCTGGGTGGTGATCCTGGGGCAAGGAGCAGTGCTGGCATGGTGGAGCTTGTAGTGGTGGTGGAGTTCCACAGTTCCAAGGCAGAAAAGAGTGCCTGTGGTCACTCACAGACCAGAGCACAGGCCAGGAAAGGAGTAAACACCTCACCCCTTAACAAACCACCTTGGAAGAACTGAAAATTTACAGGTCCCTACAAGTATCTCTGAAAACAGCTGCACAAACCCCTGCAAGCTTGGGACAGTGCATTTTCCACATTGGAAGTAGACTACTACCTTAACAAAGAGTTTAAAACTTAAGTGATTGTGGAGCAGGTAGGTGGCACAGTGGATAGAGTACCAGCCCTGAAGTCAGGAGGACCTGAGTTCAAATCAGGCCTCAAACCAAAAACTTGACACTTACTAGTTGTGTGACCGTGGGCAAGTCACTTAACCCCAACTGCCAAAAGAACAAAAAAAACCCTCAAATGATTGGGTGGGATCATGAGCAAACTTCGCAAAAAAAGTCAGACTATAGAATCTTTTTTTTTGTAACAAAGAAGATCAAAACATACAACCAGAAGAAGACAACAAAGTCAAAAAGTCAAAGCTCCTGCACCCAACACCTCCAATAAAAATACAAATCAGTCCCAGGCCATGGAACAGCTCAGAAAGGATTTTGAGAAACAAGTAAGAGAAGTAAAGGAAAAACTGGGAAGAGAAATGAGAATGATGCGAGAAAATCATGAAAAACAATTCAACAGCTTGCTAAAGGAGACCCCAAAAAAATACTAAAGAATATAACACCTTAAAAATAGCCTAACCCAAATGACAAAAGAGGCCCAAAAAGCCAATGAGGAGAAAAATGTTCTAAAAAAGCAAAATTGGTCAGACAGAAAAGGAAGTCCAAAAGCTCACTGAAGAAAATACTTCCTCAAAAATTAGAATGGAGCAATTGGAAGCTAGAGACTTCATGCAAAATCAAGAAACTGTAAAACAAATCCAAAAGAGTGACAAAATTAGAAAACAATGTGAAATAATTCATTGGAAACACAACTGACCTGGAAAATAGATCCAGGAGAGAAAATTTAAAAATTATTGGACTATCTGAAAACCATGATCAAAAAAGAGCCTAGACATCATCATTCAAGAAATTATCAAGGAAAACTTCCCTGATATTTTAGAACCAGAGGGCAAAATAGAAATGGAAAGAATCCACCAATCACCTCCTGAAAGAGATCCCCAAAGGAAAACTCCTAGGAATATTGTAGTCAAATTCCAGAGTTTTCAGGTCAAGGAGAAAATATTGCAAGCAGCCAGAAAGAAACAATTCAAGTATTGTGGAAACACAATCAGGATAGCACAAGATTTAGTAGCTTCTACATTAAGGGACCACAGGGCATGGAGTATGATATTCCAGAGGGCAAAGGAGACAGGATTACAACCAAGAATCACCTCCCCAGCAAAACTGAGTATAATCCTTCAAGGGAAAAAATGGTCATTCAGTGAAATAGAGGACTTTCAAGCATTCTTGCTGAAAAGACCAGAGCTGAATAGAAAATTTGACTTTCAAATACAAGACTCAAGTGGAACATGAAGAGGTAAACAGGAAAGAGAAATAATAAGAGACTTATTGAGGTTGAACTGTTTACATTCCTGCATGGAAAGATAATATTTGTAACTCATGAAACTTTTGTCAGTATTAGGGTAGTTGGAGGGAAAAAATATATGTATGTATGTATGTATACAGATGGATAGATAGATGGATAGATAGAGGGCATAGGGTCAGCTGAAAATGAAGTGGTCATATCTGGAGAATAAAATTAAGGGGTGAGTGAGGATTATTCTAGGAGAAGGAGAAAGGAAGAGGTAGAACTGGGTAAATTATCTCACAAAAAAACAGAAAAGAAAAGGCTCTTACAGTGGAGGGGAAATGTGGGAAGGTGAGGGGGAATGAGTAAATCTTATTCTCATCAGATTTGGCTTAAGGAAGGAATAATATACACACTCAATTAGGTATGGAAATCTGTCTTACCCTACAGGAAAATGGGGGGGGAGTGGACAAGAGAGTAGAGGGACGATAGAGAGGAGGGCAGATTGGGAAAGGAGGTAATCAGAAGCAAATACTTCTGAGGAGGGACAGGGTCAAAAGAAAGAATAGAATAAATGGGGGGGTGGGATAGGATTAAGGGAAATAGAGTTAGTTTTTCACAGCATGTCTACTATGGAAGTGTTTTGCATAACTGCACATATATAACCTATATTTAGTTGCTTGCCTTATCAATGAAGGTGGGTGGGGAGAGAAGAAGGGAGAAAATTTGGAACCCAAAGTTTTAAAAACACATGTTTTAAAAAAAGTTTTCACATGCACCTGGGACATAAGAAATACAGGAAATTGGATACAGAAATCCATCCTGCCCTACAGGAAAATAGAAGGGGAAGGGGATAAAAGAAGGTGGGAGAGATAGAAGGAAAGGCAGACTAGGGAAAGGGGTATTCAGAATGCATGTCATCTTGGCATGGGGGGAGAGGTGATAAGGGGTGAAAATTTGGAACTCAAAATCTTGTGGAAGTAAATGTTGAAAACCAAAAAATAAATAAAAATTACCCTTAAAAATAAGAAAATACTTTTTTAAAAAAGTTGTTTTCACATGCAACTGGGAAATAAGAAATACAGGAAATGGGATATAGAAATCTATCCTGCCCTACAGGAAAATAAAAGGAGAAGTGGATAAGAAAAGAGGGGGAGAAATAGAAGGCAGGGCAGATTAGAGGTAGGGGTATTCAGAATGTATGCCATCTTGGGGTGGGGGAAGGAGTGAAATGAGGAGAAAATTTGGTATTCAAAATCTTGTGGAAGTGAACGTTGAAAACTAAAAATAAATAAATTTAAATCCCCAGACAAAAATGGGGGGGGAGGGATAGTTGATGAACTTTGGAAAGGAGAACAGGGTTTTCTTGACCATTGAAGATCTCAGATATGCCCTTAGGTGTCCTGCTTCTTATGTAATTGGAGATCATTTGCCACTCCCACAGTTCAAGTGCTGTAGTGTGGTGAAGGGCACTTGATCTGGACTCTGAGGTCCCAGATTTGAATCCTGGCTCTGCTACTTCCAATTTGACAACAGAGAAGTTACTGCACCTCCTTAAACCTCAATTGTTCAGGAGAGCTGGACTATAGGATCTCCAAGGTCACTTCCAGCTCTACATCCTATTAACCTGTAAGGAAGGGAAGAATAAAGCACATCTAAAGAGAGACACTGAACTCAGAACAACCTCCAAAGTCAAACCCATGGGAGCTGAGATTGAAAGCTTTATTGCACTCTCCAAGAGACCACTTAAAACAGAGAAGAATAATATTAGAAAGGTCTGGGTTAAAAGCGTATATTTAATTTCCTCATTTCTCTGATCCTTATGCCATCTGTTCTTGTTAATAAGTATATAGATCATTTTAAAAAATAAACCTATTAAATATTCAAAACTACTTTAGTAAACACCTGTTAAGTTCAGAACACTACGTAAGTGGCTGGACTAAGTCAAGCTTTTTGAGGTAATAAAAATTTTATAGATGAAGCATTGAAAGTCTCAGTCTAAATATTATATCTGTTATTCTTACTCCTAAAGAATATAGGAATTATTGTCTTTTTAGGTCACATTAACATTATTTTTAATCTATTATGCACTTATATTTAAATAATAAATATACATATATAGTTACTTGCACTTAAAAATTAATCTCTCTAAATTGTATACCCTTCTCTATTTTTTCATTTGGCTCTGCATTTGTGTATCATAACTTTCAATAAAACTCTTAGAGAACATGATCATGGTATTTCAAATATTTTCTTTATTTTTTATTTTTAAAATCATATCAAACATTTCCACATTCATCATGTTGTGAACAAAGAATCAGAACTAAAGGGGAAAACAGCTAGAAAGAAAAAAAAAGAGAGAGAGAGAAAATAGTGTGCTTCAATTTGCATCCAGACTCTGTAGTTCTTTTTCTGGATGTGAATAGCATTTTCTCTCATGAGTCTTTTGGAGTTGTCTTAGATCCTTGCATTGCCGAGAAGAGCTAAGTCTATCAAAGTCATTCATCACACAATGTTGCTGTCACTGTGTACAATGTTTTCCTCATTCTGCTCATTTCACTAAGCATGAGTTCATGCAAGTCTTTCCAGGTTTTTTTTAAATCCACCTGTTCATCATTTCTTGTGGAACAATAGTATTCCAATACATCCTTATATCACAACTTGTTCAGCCATTCCCCAACTGATGAGCATCCCCCCAATTTCCAGTTCTTGGCCACCACAAAAAGAGCTGCTATAAATGTTTTTGTACATGTGTGTCCTTTTCCCTTTTTTTATGGTCTCTTTGGGATAGAGACCTCATAGTGGTATTGCTGGATCAGAGTGAATGCACAGTTTTATAGACCTTTAGGCATAGTTCCAAATTGCTCTCCAGAATGTTTGGATCAGTTCACAATTCCACCAACAATGCATTAGTGTTCTAATTTTCTGACATCTTCTCCAACATTTATCATTTTCTTGTTTTGTCCTAATAGCCAATGTGATAGGTATGATGTGGTACCTAAGAATTTTTTAAATTTGTATTTCCCTAATCAATACTGATTTAGAGTGTTTTTTTAATATGACTGTAGTTTAGCCTTACTTTCTTCATCTGAAAATTGCCTGTTCATATGCTTTGACCATTTATCAGTTGGGGAATGAATTATATTCTTACAAATTTGACTCAATTCTCTATATATTTGAGAATTGAGGCCTTTATCAGACACTTGCTATAAAAATTGTTTCCTAGTTTTCTGACTCCCTTCTCATCTTGGGTGCATTGACTTTGTTTGCACAAAACCTTTTTAATTTAATATAATCAAAATTATCCATTTTGCATTTCATAATGTTCTCTATCTCTTATTTGATTATAAATTGTTCCATTCTCCATAGATCTGACAGGTAAACTATTCCTTGCTCTCCTAATCTGTTTATAATATCATCTTTTATGTCTAAATTGTGTACCCATTTTGACCTTTTCTTGACATATAGCATAAGATATTGGTCTATGCCTAGTTTCTGCCATACTATTTTCCAGCTTTCCCAGCAGTTTTTGTCAAACAGAGAGTTCTTATCCCAGAAACTGGATTCTTTGGGTTTATGAAACAATAGATTATAATACCTAATCTATTCCACTGATCCACCATTCTACTTCTTAGCAAGTACCAAATGGTTTTGATGATTGCTGCTGTATAATATAGTTTTAGATCTGTTATGGCTAGGTCACCTTCCCTTGCATTTCCTTTCATTAATCCCCTTGATATTCTGTATTTTTTGTTCTTTCAGATGAATTTTGTTATTATTTTTTCTAGCTCTATAAAGTAATTCTTTGCTAGTTTGATTGGTATGGTACCAAATAAATAAATTTATTTAGGCAGAATTGTCATTTTATATTAGCTCGGCCTACCATGAGCAACTGATATTTTTCCAATTATTTAGATCTGACTTTATTTGTGTGATAAGTGTTTTGTAGTTGTGTCATATAGTTCAGGGTTTTGTTGAGACAGTTAGACTCCTAAATATTTTATAATGTCTATTGTTAGTTTAAGTGAAATTTCTTTATCTCTTGTTGTTCAAAATCTGTTATTTCTGAGTAAAACTAAAAAAAAAAAGGAAAATAGAGGCAAAGCAGGAGAAGAACTTATATAATAACCAAAACAAAAGGAAAATTGAAAGACTTAAAAAGTATGATCAATGCAATCATTACCATGATTCTGGAGGAACTGATGAGGAAACATGCTACCTACCTCCTGATTAACTCAGGATATGAAATGAATCATACATGTTTTGTGCTTTGACAATATAGAATTTTATTTTCCTTCACTATGCATATTTATTCAAAGGGTTTTGTTCTGATTTGGTTTTTTTGTTATTTTTTGTTATTTTAAAAAATTTTTAACATGTGTTTTTAAAACTTTTGGTTACAAATTTTCTCCCTTCCTCCCTTCCCACCCACACCCATTGAAAAGACAAGCATCCTAATACAGGTTATAGATGTATAGTCATGCAAAACATTTCCATAGCAGTCCTGTTGTGAAAAAGTAAGTATATTTCCCTTCATCCTATCCTACCCCCATTTATTCTATTCTCTCTTTTGACCCTGTCCCTCCTCAGAAGTGTTTGCTTTTGATTATCCCCTCCCCTCATCAACCCCCTGCTCTCTTGTCCCCATCCCCCTTATTTTCCTATAGAGTAAGATAGATTTCCATGTCCCATTGTATATGTTATTCCCTCCTTAAGCCAAATCCTAGGAGAATGAGATTCACTCATTCCCTCTCACCTTCCCCCATTTCCCCTCCACTGTAAAAGCCTTTTCTTGTCTGTTTCATGTGAGATATTTTACCTCATTCTACTTCTCCCTTTCTCCTTCTCCCAGTATAATCTTCTCCTACCCTTTAGTTTTATTTTCCAGATATCACCCCTTCATCTTCAACTCACCCTGTGTCCTCTATCTATCTATCTATACAAACATAATTTTTCCTGTTCCACTACCCTAATACTGACAAAGGACTCATGAGTTACAAATATCATCTTTCCATGCAGGAATGTAAATGGTTCAACCTCAATAAGTCTCTTATGCTTTCTCTTTCCTGTTTACCTCTTCCATGTTTCACTTGAGTCTTATATTTGAAGGTCAAATTTTCTATTCAGCTCTGGTCTTTTCCACAGGACTGCTTGAAAGTCCTCTATTTCATTGAATGACTATTTTTCACCCTGAAGGATTATACTCAGTTTTGCTTGGTAGGTGATTCTAGGTTGTAGTCCTAATTCCTTTGCCCTCTGGAATATCATACTCCATGCCCTCCTGACACTTGATGTAGAAGCTGCTAAATCTTGTGTTATCCTGATTGTGTTTCCACAATACTTGAATTGTTTCCTTCTGGCTGCTTGTAATATCTTCTCCTTGACCTGGGAATTCTGGAATTTGGCTACAACATTCCTAGGAGTTTTCCTTTGGGGATCTTTTTCAGGAGGTGATTGGTGGATTCTTTCAATTTCTATTTTGCCCTCTGGTTCTAAAATATCAGGGCAGTTTTCCTTGATAATTTCTTGAAAGGTGATTTCTAGGCTCTTTTTTTGATCATGGCTTTCAGATAGTCCAATAATTTTTAAGTTCTCTCTCCTGGATCTATTTTCCAGGTCAGTTGTTTTTCCAATGAGATATTTCACATTCTCTTCTATTTTTTCATTCCTTTTGATTAGTGTTACAGTGCCTTGATTTCTCAAATTGTCCTTAGCTTCCAATTTCTACATTCTAATTTTTAAGGAAGTATTTTCTTCAGTGAGCTTTTAGACTTCTTTTCCATTTGGCTAATTTTGCTTTTAAGGGCATTCTTCTCCTCATTGGCTTTTTGGACCTCTTTTGCCATTTGGGTTAGGCTATTTTTTAAGGTGTTATTTTCTTCAGTATTTTTTAGGGCCTCCTTTAGCATCACTCTCAGTTTTTCCTCTACTTCTCTTACTTGCTTCTCAAAACCCTTTTTGAGCTCTTTCTTGGCCTGGGACCAATTCATATTTTTCTTGGAGGCTTTGGATGTAGGAGCTTTGGCTTCATTGTCTTCTTCTGGTTGTATGTTTTGCTCTTCTTTGTCACCAAAGTAAGATGATATAGTCTGACTCTTTTTGTACTGCTTGCTCATGATCCTAGCCAATTACTTGAGTTATAAACTCTTTGTTAAGGTAGGAGTCTATTTCCAGTGTGGAGAATGTACTGTCCCAAGCTTAAGGGGTTTTGTGCGTCTGTGTTCAGAGATACTTCTAGGGACCTATAAATTTTCAGTTCTTCTAAGTTGGTATGATCAAGGGTGAGGTATTTACTCCTTTCCTGGCCTGTTCTCTGGTCTATGAGCACTCTTTTCTGTCTTGGAACTGTGAAGAGGGTTTCCTCTCCACAGCCACTACAAGCTCCACCATGCCAGGACTCCTCCTTGCCCCATGACTGCCGCTCAGAACTGTTACCCACAACCAAGCACGGACAAAGGAAGAGAATCCTTCACCAGCAGAGAGAGCCCTGCAGTCCCCCTCTGATCAGCCACTCAATTCCCCCTCAGTCTATGGGCCAGAAGCTCTGGAGGCAGCCACTGCCCCAGCCGAGCTCATGGACTGGAGCTGAGACCACTGGCTTCTCTCTCTCTCACCATAGATACAGACTTTTCCCTACTGACCTTCTAAGTTGTCTTTGGCATTCATGGGTTGAGAAGTCTGGAAACTGCCATATCTGCCCACAATTCAGTCCTCTGATGCCTGCTCCAGGGTCTCTGTGGCCTGGGCACCCACGCCAAACTGCACTCCTCTCCCAGCCCGGCATGATATACCTTCCTGATCAACCATCCAGGCTGTCTTGGGTTGGAAATTTGTTTTGCTCTGTCTTTTTGTGGGTTCTGCTGTTTTAGACTTTGTTTAGAGCCATTTTTTATACGTATTTGGAGGGGTTTGGGGGAGAGCTCAAGCAAATCATTGCTTTTACTCCGCCATCTAGCTCCACCCTTCTCTGTTTTGTTTTCTTGGTAGTGGTGGTAGTTGCTGCTGCTGTTGTTGCTTTTTGGGGGAGGGGACAAAGAAGAGAAAATAGATTTTTGTAATTGAAAAATTAACAAGCCATAAATGAACTCTTAAAAAAAACCCTAGGACCAGATGGATTAACAAGTATATTCTATCAAACATTCAAAAACAATTAATTACAATATTATATAAACAATTTGAAAAATGGGAAGAGAAGATACTACCAAATTCTTCAGTGATACAAACAGGGTGTTCATATTTAAGCCAGAGAGAAATAAAACTTAGAAAAACTATAGACCAATATAATGAACAAATATTTATTCAAAAATTTTAAACATGTTAGCAAAGAAGAAACTACAATATATACCAAAGATTATGCACCATGCTTAATTGGAATTTGTACCAAAACTCTGTCAAAGTCAGTCATCATACAATGTTGCTGTCACTGTGTACAGTGTTCTCCTGGTTTTGCTCACTTCACTGAGCATCGATTCATGTAAGTTTTTCCAGGTTTTTCTGAAATACACCTGCTCATCATTCCTTATAGAACAATAGTATAATAATCACATTTCTCTAACATTTCCAGTCTTATCACATCAACAATGTGATCTAAGTAATGCAAACATTATTATCACCATTTATTGTGTCTACTTTCCTGACTAGTACCTGCAGGCTGGATCCCTAGAGGGTCAGTTACACTTAGGGTTCTCATGTAAAGGATGCTATTCCGTCATGTCTGACTCTTCCTGACCCCATGGACCATACCATACCAGTACGGTCTAGAGGGTGTCTTGGCAAAAATTCTGGAGTAGTTTGCCATTTCCTTTTCCAGTGGATTGAGGCAAACAGAAATTAAATGACTTGTCCAGTGTCACACAGCTAGTAAATAACTGAGGCCAGATTTGAACCCAGGTTCTCCTGACTCCAGGGCCAGTGCTCTATCCACCGGGTCAACTAGCTGCCTCCTTTATGTAAAGATATCTACATGTAAATCTGTTCATGTAAGGATAGATTCATGTGTGTAGAGATTACCTGGCTATAGAAAATATCAGAGAGAGGGCTCCCACATGCTATTTTAGTTAGGGAAGGTCACCACAACTCAAGATTATAAGGATATCAAAGACATATCAGATATACATTTTAATTGTTAACAAGGGGAAACGGAGTACTATTGCTCCAAACACTGTTCTATTTACACAGAGCACAACCACGCATGTTTAGGGGTATCTAGTGATATTGTTTTAAGTAACAGTAGAAAAATGACAAGGGTTTTTTCTGAAATCCACCTGCTCATCATTTCTTATAGCATAAGAGTATTTTATTACATTCATATTCATTGTGGAGCAATAGTATTCCAGTACATCCAAATATCACAACTTGGTCAGCCATTCCCCAATTGATGGGCATTCCCTCAATTTCCAGTTCTTGGACACCACAAAAATACTTGCTATAAATATTTTTGTACATGTGGGTACTTTTCTCATTTATATGATCTCTTTGGGATACAGATATGCACAGTTTTAAAGCCCTTTAAGCATAGTTCCAAATAGCCCTCTAGAATGGTTGGATCAGTTCACAACTCTGCCAACAATTCATTAATGTTCCAATTTTCCCACATCTTCTCCAACCTTTATCAAATTCTTGTTTTGTCATCTTAACCAATCTGAGAGGTATGATATGGTACCCTTGAATTGTTTTGATTTGCATTTCTCAAATCAAAAGTGATTTAGAGCATTTTTTTCATATAACTATACATAGTTTTAATTTCTTCATTTGAAAATTGTCTGTTCATATCCTTTGACTACTTATCAATTGGGGAATGACTGGTATTCTTATAAATTTGACTTAGTTCTCTATATATTTGATAGATAAGGTCTTTATCAAAGACACTGGTTGTAAAAATTGTTTCCCAGCTTTCTGCTTCCCTTCTCATCTTGGGTGCATTGATCTTGTTTGTGCAAAAATTTTTCAATTTAATGTAATCAAATTATCCATTTTGCATTTCATAATGTTCTCTATCTGTTGTTTCATCATAAATTCTTCTGTTCTCCATAAACCTGACAGGAAAATAAGTCTTTGCTCTCCTAGTTTGCTTATAGGATCAGCCTTTCTATCTAAGTGGTGTACCTAATTTGACTTTATCTTGGTGTATGTTGTAAGATCTTGGGCTATGCCTGGTTTCTGCCATACTATTTTCCAGTTTTACCAGCAGTTTTTGTTAAATAATGAGTTCTTCTCTCAGAAGCTGGAGTCTTTAGGTTTATCAAACAGTAGAATCCTATAATCGTTGAACATTGTGTGCTGTGTACCTAACCTATTCCACTGATTTAACACTCTATTTCTTAGCCAGTATGAAGTAGTTTTAATGATTGCTGCCTGATAATACAATTTAAGATCTAGTATGACTAGGCCACCTTCCCTTTCCTTTCTTTTCATTAATTCCCTTGATATTTCTGGACCTTTTGTACTTCCATATGAATTTTGTTACTAGTTTTTCTACCTTTGTAAATTTTTTTGGTACTTTTATTGGTATGGCACTAAATAAGTAAATTAACTTAGGTAGAATTGTCATTCTTATTACATTACCTTGGCTTACGCATGAGCAAATGATATTTTTCCAGTTATTTAGATCTGACTTTATTTGTGTGAAAAGTATTTTGTAATTGTGTTCATATAGGTCCTAGGTTTGTCTTGGCAAGCAGAGACACCAGTAATTTATATTGCCTATGGTATCTTTAAATGGAATTTCTCTTTCTATCTCTTGCTGTTGGGCTTTATTAGTAATATATAGAAATGCCTATGGTTTATGTGGGTTTATTTTATAGCCTGCAACTTCACTAAAGTTGTTTATTATTTTAAGTAGTTTTTTTATTTGATTCTCTAAGATTCTCTAAGTATTTCATCATATCATCTACAAAGAATGATAACTTTGTTTCTTCTTTGTCTATTCTAATTCCTTCAAATTCTTTTTCTTCTCTTATTGCTAAAGCTAACATTTCTGGTACAATGTTGAATAACAATGGTGATGTTTGTTTCACCACTACTGTTAACATACAGTGCTTGCTGATGGTTTTAGATAGTTGTTATTTATTATATTAAGGAAGATGTAATTTATTCCTATGCTCTCCAGTGTTTTTAATAGGAATGGGTGCCATATTTTATTAAAAGCTTTTTCTGCATCTATTGAGATAATCATATGATTTCTGTTAGTTTTCTTATTGATATGGTCAATTATTCTGATAGTTTTCTTGATGTTGAAAAAGCCCTGTACTGCTGTTACAAATCCTACCTGGTCATAATGTATTATCCTCATGCTAAGTTGCTATAATCATTTTGCTAATATTTTATTTAAAATTTTTGCATTTATATTCATTAAAGAAATTGGTCTGTAATTTTTTTCTCTGTTTTGGCTCTTATCATTTTAGTATCAGCACCATATTTGTATCATAAAAATAATTTGGTAGAATTCCTTCTTCACCTATTTTCCCAAATAGTTTATATGGTATTGGAATTAATTGTTCTTTAAATACTTTAAATGTTTGATAGAATTCATTTGTAAATCCATCTTGCCCTGGAGAGTTTTTCTTAGGGAGTTCATTGGTGGCTTACTCAATTTCTCTTTCTGAAATAGGGTTATTTAAATATTTTATTTCCTCATCTGTTAATCTGGGCAATTCATATTTTTGTAAATGTTCATCCATTTCACTAAGACTGTTAAATTTATTGGTATACAGTCTCGCAAAATAGGTCTGAATTATTCTTTTAATTTCCTCTTCATTAGTGATGACTTCACCCTTTTCATCTTTTTTTTATTTTTTAATTTATTCATTTTTAGTTTTCAACATTCACTTCAACAAGATTTTGAGTTCCAAAATTGCTCCCCATCCCTCCAATCCACTCCACCCCATAAGAGGCTGCTAATTCTGATTTCCTCTTCACCCAATTGGTTTTCCCTTCTATTATCTCCACTTCTTTTATTCCCTTCCCCTTCTATTTTCCTGTAGGGTCAGATAGATTTCTATACCCCTTTCCTGTGTATCTTATTGCCCAATTGCATGTAAAAGCAATTTCTAATATTCATTTCTAAAATTTTGAGTTCCAAATTCTCTCCCCTCTTCTCTCCCCAATCACCCTCATTGAGAAGGCAAGAAATTCAACACAGGCTATGCATGTGCAGTCATGCAAAACACTTCCATAATAGTTGTGTTGTGAGAAATTAATGTTATTTCCCTGTGTCCCACCCTGGCCCTCATTTATTCCATATATTATTCCATATTCTATGTATTATTCTCTATTATATTACAAGCCCTTCGGTCCCTTAATGTAGAAACTGATGAATCTTGTGCTGTCCTGATTGTGTTTCCACAATACTTGAATTGTTTCTTTCTGGCTGCTTCCAATATTTTCTCCTTGGCCTGGGAACTCTGGAATTTGGCTACAATATTCCTAGAAGTTTTCCTTTGTGGATCTCTTTCAGGAGGTGATTGGTGGATTCTTTCCATTTCTATTTTGCCCTCTGGTTCTAAAATATCAGGGCAGTTTTCCTTGATAATTTCTGAAAGATGATGTCTAGTCTCTTTTTTGATCATGGCTTTCAGATAGTCCAATAATTTTTAAATTATCTCTCCTGGATCTATTTTCCAGATCATTTGTTTTTCCAATGAGATATTTCACATTGTTTTCTATTTTTTTCATTCTTTTGGATTTTGTTTTACAGTGTCTTGATTTCTCATAAAGTCACTAGTTTCAAATTAATTCTTAAATTATCTCTCCTGGATCCTTTTTCTAGATCAGCTGTTTTTCCAAAGAGGGATCTTATGTTTTCTTCTATTTTTTTCAATCTTTTGATTTTGTTTGACTGATTCTTGTTGTCTCATGGAGTCATTAGCTTCCACTTGCCCAATTCCAATTTTTAACCAATTGTTTTCTTCAGTTAGCTTTTGTAGCTCCTTTTCCACTTGGCCAACTCTACTTTTTAAGGAGTTGCTTTCTTCAGTGTATTTTTTTTTACATTTGGCCAACTGCATTTTTTAAGGAATTGGTTTCTACAGTCAATTTTTGTCCTTCCTTTTCCAAGTTATTGACTCTCCCTTGCATATTTCTCATTTCTTTTCCCAATTTGTCTTGTACTTCTCTTATTTGATTTTTAAAATCCTTCTTGAGCTCTTCTGAGAAAGCTTTTGAGGTTTCAAATGTGAATATATTGACAATGTTATCCTCTTCTCAACTTGTGTTTTAATCTTCCTTGCCCCCATAGAAAGAAGGATGCCTGCCTGCAAGTGTATGTGGTAGTTTTCCTTGCTGGCTTCTCCTGGTTCCCTTTGCTATGCCAAAACATGTGGGGGTCCTAGTGTTGGTGCCTGCCTGCTCCACCACCCTGGGACTCAGGATCTTCCACTGGTTTGCTAGGTGGGGTTTTCCACTGGCTTGTTGGGAAGCTTCCCATTCTGTACTACTCCTTTTCCACCTTTATGAGATGGACCTTCCCTGTTAATCCCTCAAGCCTCCAAGGCTAAAAGACTCCTGCACTCTATCTTTCTGCTGGCCTCCCTGTTCCAGGATTTTTCCTGGAGCAATATTTTCTGGGTTTTTTGAGATCAATAAAGGAGAGTGAGAGCAACTTACTGCTTACTCCACCATCTTGACTCCTAGAAATGACCTCCAAAGTTTCCATATAACCTGAAATGACAAATTAAAAACCACAGTTTAAACACCAAAAAATAAATCCTGAAAATGAAATATAGATTAAGAAAATAGAAAACAAGAAATGAATTAATAAATAATACAATTAACCATTTTTGAAAAGAATAATAAAACAGATAACTTTTTTATTGCTAACAATTTAGCTACCTTAATTTTTAGAAGAAGAAAACCAAATCAAGATTGGAAAGACTAGGGGGAGTCACAGATTATGAAGGGCTTTGAACACTAAGTAGAGCATTTTGTATTTGATCATGGAGATGATAAGGAACCACTTGAGTTTATTGAATAGGGGTATATGAAGGAAAGGTTCAGTTGTGCCTCTACATATTTGTCTGATTACATATATTCCCTCCATGAGTGCCTCCAAATTCAAGTATTCTATGTGTGCTCATTATTCCCATGGATTCTGTGGGTATTTGTGAAAATTTTTACCCATATTTATGTGGAAGAAAATATTTCATTTCTACTTATTGTGAGGTGTTATTCAATTAAGTGCCTTTGTCTTTGATTAATTATGCCCTCTAGGTGACCAGTGAAAGTGAATATTGGTGGGGGTTTATAAGCTATGGTTTTGAGTTTATGCAGATATATGGAGTGCATTGAACCTAGGTTTACCATGGTAAGGAGAGCCATTTGTAAGCTGGGTGACATCACTAGGAGTTACACTTCAGAAAAGCCATGGTTTTTATTGGTGCAATACTTCCTCCATTTACACAAATCATAACAAACCCCTTTTCACTTTAAGAGATTCTTTTCATTTAGTAGCCATTGATCTAAAGATGAGCTTTACAAAAATTATTCACGCTGACCCATATATGAAATAAACTCTCAAGTCTATACATGAATGAAGTTTTTCCAGCTTAGTGGGAACTGCCAGAGTTTATATTTCACTAACATTAAAATTCAAAATACCTTTCCTAAGCACTTATTTTGTGTGTTCTACACTTCAGAGCACTGCCAAAGATATCGAGTGAAGAATGATAAAGGGAGGAATGGAGGGAAGGAAAGTAGAAAGGGAAGGAGGAGGGAGGAATTAATGTTCTTTCTCTCTGAGCCTGTGCATTTATAGACTAAATGCCTCTGTCATGGGCATTGTCAAATATGTTAACAAAAATAACAATTCAAATCTTAATGCTTTATTCATGTAATTGATTTAAAGAGAAACTATCAGTGATAGAGGAAAATAAGAAGTAACGCTGAGCTCCTCAAATTCATATCAGTTGAAGAAACTAAGGATATTAATGCTTAGAGGAAAAAAAACCTAAGGGAGTCATAAAAACTGTCTTTAAGGTATTTGAAAGGCTATCTTATAACTGAAAAGCTAGATTTGTTATGTTTGGCCTAGAGATCTGCAAAATTGTATTTAAAATAAGAAGTAAATAAATAAAACTGTGTTAAAATTGATTGCAGCTCTATGTAAGAATTACTTCCTAACAATTATAGCTATCCCACCACAGGATGCCTTATTAGGTAATAGGTTCTCTTTCACCAGAGGTCTTTCACCTAATTGGGAGGCTACTTGTTGGATATGCTTTAAGGGGATACTTGTGGAGATATAACTTATGAGATTCTTTTAGCTCTGAGATTGGTTAAGGTAGAAGAGAGTCATCAGTATGGTGAGAAGACTCCAAACTCTTTCCTGTAAGAATTAGTTGAAAGAATATGGTGTTTAACTTGGAGAAGACCCAAGCCAAACATGTTCAGTCTTCAAATATCTGAAGAGTTGCTATAGGTGGCTTTATCCCAGAGAAGAGAATTAGCACCAAATGGAGGTAAATTTTGGCTGAATCCAAGGAAGGATCTCCAAAATTTAGAGCTGTCCAACAATAAACGGATGGTATTATGGAGTAAGAAATTGGGCACTGATGTAAGCAAAGGAGCTTAGGTTTATATCTTATAACTGGAGAGGCAGAATCTTCTGTCTAAATAAGATATATTAGGATGGAAATATGACTACTCAAAGATGCTCAGGTGGACTATTTTCCATAATATAAATAAGATTAAAGGCCCACTCTTAAATACTCTCATTAGCCTCCAAGGATAGCCATCCTCTCCATGTGCTCAGGAAACATCGACTCTTTCCCAGTAATGCCTGAGCCAAAAAAAAAGTGTGAAGGGAATGTTCTTCAAAAAATCACAGGATGTAGGCCATATAAATCAAATACTGTTTTTAAAAATTATTACCTGTATTGATATTCCTCTTTCCCATTAGTATGGATGACTGAGAGCTAATCTAACTTAATATTTTTGCCCTCTGAAAAGAAGTTATTTTCTCTGATTTTTCTACTTTTTTAGAAGAGCCCTACAAATTGAGACATGGGGTCAAGGACTGGTTTAAGGAACTGGGGATATTTAGCAAATGGAAGATGAGCAAGGAGCATGATATATATTTTCAAATCTTTAAAAATCTGTCATCTGTAAGATAAATTCATACTTTTCATTCTTAGACCTAGAGGATAGATCCAGGAACAATGGTTAGAAGCCACAAAGAAGTCAACAAAAGTCCAATGTAAGCAAAGTTCTCCTAAAAATTGGAGCTATCTAAAAGTGAAATGGACTATTTCAGGAAGTAGTTAGTGGTTTCTCCCTCATTGAGATTATCGAACAGAGATCAGATAGTCATTTTTCAGACATATTGTACAGAAGATTCCTGTTTGGGTTTGGGTTGGACAAGGTTGATTCTGAAATGCTCTCTTCTAGCTCTGAAATTCTGTGATACTTTGATAATTCCCACTCTGCTATTTACCGGCTATGTGACCTTTGGCAACCCATTTAGTATCTCAGGCCCTCAATTTATTCTTCTATCAAGTGAATAAAATAACTTTTTTTCCCTACCTAAAAGGGTAAGGATAGTGAAGATTAAATGGAAGAATGTATGTGAGCTGTTTTGCAAATACGTTATTTTTGTTATTTATATTTTGATAAATATATATGCATATATTTTATGAATTTATTTTTGTATTTTTGTCTTATTTGTGTTGCTGTAATAAATATTTATTCTTATTTTATGGTACTTTTATTGTTTTTCTTAGTGTGAACATCCCACTTCTGCCCCAGTCTATAGATGTAGAAAAATGAAATGTCATTTTTAAAATCATAATCTTAACACTGAGGACCAGAAGAGCACAAGAGACTGCACAAAGAATCTCGACTGTTGTCACATCCATACCTAAGGACTACAGTTATCCCTTCCATCTTGTGGGGGTTAGGGATATGGCACCTTTGTGATCCAGAAAATCTGGATGAAATTTTTTGGTCATCCCTTCATACCAGAGAAGAAGACTGATTTTTTTTCTTTTCTCTTTTATGGGGTATTTACAGTACTTTATTGTAAAATTTGGGGTTGATATTATATAATACTATACATAAATTTTATGCATTTCTGAGTTTCTGAGTTTCTAAACTTTCTTGTTTGACCTACTGGCCTTTGTGTGCTGTCTGAAGCTTCCACAGAAGTTTCCCCAAAATTCCATTTAATTTCTTATGTCAACCCATGATACATGAAAACTGTAATGGGGAAAGTTGCAATGTAAAAGGGGTAACTGTACTTCTCTTTTCTCCTTTGCTGTGGATTCAAGAATTTTCCATAACCCATAAACTCTAAAATTATAGCCAACGTCAGTCCTATACTTCTTACAGATAGTTTAGTCTCCTTCATCAAGGCAACTTATACTCCAGTATATAATGTTCAAATATGATCTTGAGAAATTTTCAAGATTTTTTTTTTATTTTGGTGATCATGGAATGCTTGTTCTCCAACTGACTTCTGTACAATGAAACATGAGAAAATTATTAATTTTCTGAGGTATCTTGGAGAAACCTTACATGGTCATAGGCCATAACCATGTTCATGTTATCTCCCCTACTAGATTGTCAGCTCCTCTATGACAGGGACTAGGACTGTCTTTTGCCTTTCTTTGTCTATCTAGCTCTTACCACAGTACCTGAGGCATACTAGGTGTTTAATAAATGTTAATTGCCTGACTCAGAGAAAATCTAGTTAAGACCCCTTGTTTTACAGAGAAGGAAATAGAGGCCCAAAGAAAACCAGGAGTACGCAGCTCCAATAGGTCTTCTAATTAAAGCATCCTATGGATAAAATATTAGATACTGGAATTAGGGACAACAGAGTGTGAAAGGGAAGGTTAGACTTAGTGATAGAGAGGATATGGAGTTAAATGGCTTCCTTGTAAAACAATGAGGTGGTACCAATGATAGCCAGAAGTCAAATGCATACCTTCAAGTTCCTCCTATACTCATTGGAGACTTCTGCCTGTCCATTTTCTGAGTGCCTTCCTATGCTTTGGACCTTCAATGTTATTAAAATTTGTCCATCCTGAATCCCATGTAATTTGCTTGGGATTTGTTAAGTAGAGAAATAAACTTTGACCCCACTGTGCAAGCAGACCTAAGGTCACACAGTTTTGAATAGCCAATCTGAGCTAAAATCCTAATTTTCATCAAAGGGCTCTTTCTCTAAAACTATGTTCTTTAAAGCCATTAAGACTATCAGTGGCAGGAAAGTGACTGCTTTTGACTCACCTTGGTCCTGGCCCAACTGATAAATGGAGATAAGGGGCATTCAGCATCTTGCCAGGCAGTCTGTTCTGAGGGGTGTGTTTGATTATAATTAAGCAAATAAGCCAAACAGACTTGTAACCTGAGGAGGAAAGTGTAACATTGGTTATAATGCCATGTCTCAAGTTGTCAGTAAATTTTTAAAGTCTTTCTTTCAATGTGTGTTTGGCATTTCTTTTGTGTGTAGGAATACCATGCTCACTATAAATTGTACATCTATACCTTTCTACTATCCTCTTGCCAAAACCTAAACCTTTTGTAATTTTTCTCCACAGTACCTAGAGTTAGGGATACAAGCCAAAAAGTATGAGAAAACAGAGCCTAAACTTTCTCAGTAGAGGTCAAGCTCCCCAAAACTAAACTTGGTCAGTCCTCATACCAGAATCCAGAGCAGATGGGGATCTTCAACAGAAAAGGGGAGAGGCACTGGTTTAGCTTCTCCTCCCTCCCTGCTGTAGTTTAACTGTTAGAATGTTTTTTTTTTCTTTTTATCTTCCATGATCTAAATAATAGTCTTAGCTTTCCATTTCACATTATAGGTACAGACACCAACATTCCATTGACTTTATCTCAACCAGGGACTAATTCTTTTTTTTTTTTTTGGCAGTTGAGGTTAAGTGACTTGCCCAGGGTCACACGGGTAGCTAAGTGTCAAGTGTTTGGTCTGAGGCCAGATTTGAACTCAGGTCCTCCTGACTTCAGGGCCGGTACTCTATCCACTGTGCCACCTAGCTGCCCGTGGGACTAATTCTTTCTTAAAGTGGCTCACTCTCCCAAGGATTCCCTAGAAACCAAAATCAGATGTCCTTGTAGTTAGTCTAAGTAGGACGTCAATTATTCTTGAAAGAGATGACCCATAGTGTCAGTTCTTGCTTTAGTAAAGTCTCTTCCCAAGGAAAACCACAAGCAAGCAGGTTAAGTATTTTTTTTTGCCAAGAAAACTTGGTTTTCTTGAAACAAAGAAAGCTTTGACAACCATCAAAAACCAGTCTTTATTTAGTTTTCTGCCAACATTGCATCAAAAGCTCTTTATTAAAGTCATTTTTCTTGTGGCTAGCAGTATCAAAGGGTGGGGTTGGTGGTCCAATTTGCCCTGAATTTTGAAGTGAAAGGAGCACAAGACAAGGGGAAGGGCCCACATCTTCTCAGAAGTGCTGTTTTGCTCGGGGGTTTTTGTTGTTGTTGTTTTTTTGTTTTTCCCTCAAGGGTTCTTGGTGTTTTTAATTTTCATTTCCACACAGGTGAACCTAACTCACTGATTGGCCATAAAATAAAAACAGCAAGAAACAAAAATGGAATTTATCTCATTCCAAAGATCATGTTGGTGGGAGCAGATGATTTGTGTGGTTCTATATCCCCCCAGCCATGTTCAGTTTACCAATTACCCTCAGAACATTAACCCAGGAAAAAGTTACATCAGGTTAATTTTAACCCTGGATGCTTAGCACCCTCTCTTTAGAGCAAACTCAGTCCCATAGCTTGGTGTGATGAGGAGAGTTAAGGTCTGGTGGGCAACTAGATAGACACAGAAAGTTTGACCCCCCGGACCCAAATAAACTGTCTGGCTGGGTGAATTTAGATGACTCTTTTAACAACCTACTTTTCTCATCTGTGAAAAGGGCATGACTACCTGTCTATAAGGGAGTCTGAATTCTCAAAATATAGAATCTTTATAATTTACTGAGGATCTCTGAATGCAAATTATGGAATACGTATAATATAAAAAGTTATGAAGGAAACAGCAGTATGTGTGGCTGCCCTCAAGGAAGTTAAAGTTTACTGGAAAAAGGCAGACACCTACAGAAAATAAATTTTAATAGCTACACAAAAGAAATACTAACCATATTTGTTTTTTGTTTTATTGTGTTTTTATTTATTTTGTTAAGTATTTCCCAATTACATTTTTTTCAGTTTCAACATTCACTTTTATAAGATTTTGAGTTCCAAATTTTTTTCTCCTTCCCTCCACCTCAAGATGGCAAGCAAGCAATCTGACATAGGCTAAACATGTACAATCATATTAAATGTATTTCCACATTAGTCATGTTGTAAAAGAAGAATTAGAACAAAAGGGAAAAACCACGAGAAAGAAATAAACAAACAAAAAAGAAAATAGTATGCTTCAATCTGCATTCAGACTCCATAGTTCTTTCTCTGGGTGTGAATAGCACTTTCTATCATTAGTCTTTTGAAATTGTCTTAGATCATTGTATTGCTGAGAAAAGCTAAGTCTATCAGAGTTGGTCATGTCACAATGTTGCTGTTACTATGTATAATGTTCTGGTTCTGCTCACTTCACTGAGCATCAGTTCATGTAAGTCTTTCCAGGATTTTCTGAAATTCACCTGCTCATCATTTCTCTTCTTTGGCATTTCCAGTATTCTCACATCCACAATATGATGTAAGTAATGCAAGCATTATTATCCCTATTTATTGTGTCTACTCCCCTGGCTAGTAATCACAGGCTGGATCCCTAGAGGACCAGCTACTCTTAGGGTTCTCATGTAAGTTTAGTTGGGTTTTATGTAAAGGTTGCTGTTCAGTCATGTCTGATTCTTTCTGACCCCATGCACCATACCACACCAATACTGTCTACAGTGTGTCTTGGGAAAAATTCTGGAGTGGTTTGCCATTTCCTTTTCCAGTGGATTGAGGCAAACAGAAGTTAAGTGACTTGTCCAGGGTAACACAGTTGGTAAGTGTCTGAGGCCGCATTTGAACTCAGGTCTTTCTAACTCCAGGCCCAGTGATCTATCCACTGGGTCAATTAGCTGCTTCCTTTATGTAAAAATATCTACATGTAAGTCTGTTCATGGAAGGATAGATTCATATATGGAGTGATTACCTGGTTATAGAAAATATCAGAGAGGGGGTCCCACACACTATTTTAGTTAGGGAAGGTCTCCACAACTCACTATTACAAGGGTGTCAAAAACAAGATATACATTTTAGTTGTTAACAAGGGGAAACAGATTCCAATTGCTCCAAGCACTGTTCTATTTACACAGAGCGCAACCATGCATATTTGCCGGTTCCTATTGACATTGTTCTAAGTAACAGTTGAAAAATGACAAGGACATTTTAACTTTCTGCAATTTCTATGTTTATATTCTTAAACACCTTGCCTCAATACTTTCCTAGTGGTTTTATAAGAAAATGCTTGCTATGGCAATACTAATTTTTGAGGTTCCTCATTAACTATAGTTACTTCTACTCCAAGGTAGGTACTATGATATGGTATCAGTCTTATCCTTTTTTTTAAGTTTCTTTGAAGCCTCTTTGTCTAAGAAAAAAAAGTTTCTTGTCATTGGGCAAGGGTCTTTGTGTTGAAATCTGGGTCCCTTCCTGCCTGGAGGATCATCAATTAAGCAGGGGGACAGAAGGTAAGGGGCACTAGAACTAAGAGCACATGACCTACAGAAGCTTTAAAAGAACATATAAAACATGAACTATGATTAAAGTGGTAATGACCAACTGGAGTAAGTTTTGAATCTACCCAGATGTAAAAATGAAGGCAAAATGACCAGTCAAGTCAGGTCCATTCAAACTGCTCATGGACCTCACCAGCTACTGAAACTGTTAGTGTGTATCTTCCAAATCTGTTGTGATCTGCTAGAGATATTAGTATAGCTACAGAATTAGTTATTGATTAAGAAACAAACTGTTCCTTATTTCAAAGTGAGGAGACAAAGTTGGTGTTTCTGGAGAGCCACTTTACAAATGGAATCAATCTTCTGTTCTATTAGTTAGATTACATTTATGGTAAGATTCTCTAATAGGTTGACAGTCAAAGAGTCCAGCTTTACATGGCTCAGCAACCACATATTTTGGTAAGTGCCCCACCAAGTATCATCTTCAGTGCCTTGTTTTAGGGGTAGGAATAACTTTATACACAGGTGGGTGTTGTATGCATTCTGAAGGGTGATTGCTCACAAGATCACCATAGGCTATAGTGATATAGGAACTATTGTAGAGAAGAGGAGGCCCCATGAGCAGCAAGCAGTCAATTTTCTATGTTCGCCACTGACAAAAAGAAGTTGTAGAGCAGTTATTATTGGCCTTTTGAGAAGAGTTGCAGAAAGCTCACTCGATCAAAGCAATACAGAGCATAATCTCACCAAACTAGGTTAGTCAGTAAGTTAGTCTGCAATATATTC
Organism: Vombatus ursinus; assembly: GCF_900497805.2. Classification (NCBI taxonomy): domain Eukaryota; kingdom Metazoa; phylum Chordata; class Mammalia; order Diprotodontia; family Vombatidae; genus Vombatus; species Vombatus ursinus. The sequence continues at coordinate 17,849,422 of NW_020954571.1, read as the reverse complement.
TGATTGAAGAAGGTTGCTAAATATAACTTTTAGAAGTAGAATTTTATAGATAAGTTATAATAAAACAAAGGAGAATTATGAGAATAATAGATTTCATAATAATTAGTACTCAAATAATTTGCCACTTAATTACCCTAGTCTCATTTTAGAATTCCCAAAGTTCTCATTTTTCAACACAAACATTCTTTTAGTTTCTCTCACAATGCTGATAATTCAATAAACATTTATTAAGTGTCTACTATGTGCCAGATACTATGCTAAGTGCTCTAGATACATATTTTTAAAAAGGAAGTTAGTTTCTGTCCTCAAGAATTTTACAGTGCAATAAGGAAGAGAACACACAAAAAGAAGCTGTATGGGAGGGAGGGGAACACAAGGCCAGGTACCTGGTATAGGGGCAAGATTTTCCATGAAGAAGAAGCCAGAGTGTCACTTAGAAAATGGAAAGTTGTGAGCTCTCTATAAAGTATTGGGGTGGGTGGGTAAGGGTGCAGAACACCTGGCATGGAGGCATGAGGTTCTATGGAGTGGAAATCAAGTAGAGCTGTTAATGGAAAATGGAAGTTTATCTGTTAAAATGTGAGCTTTCTGTAAGGGAAGGCTTTTGGAGGGTTTAATTGTTCCCCCTTGCAGCTCTCCATTTATGTGGGAGAGGTAACTGTGGGATTTCAGAAGGTGTTGAGTCTCAAAAATTGAATCAAGCTGCATGGTGATGAAAGTTTAGGTGATCATCTTATCCTGAGGGAGTTAAGGTGATAAGACTTCATGGCCAATCTGAGGACAAGTTTAGAAGACTTTATATATCCTTAAGTCACAGGCCCTGTGACCCACTTAATCTCTTTCTCTCTCTCTCTCTGTCTCTCTGTCTCTCTGTCTCTCTCTGTCTCTCTCTCTCTCTCTCTGTGTCTCTCTCTCTCTCTATATATATATATGTATATATACACATATATTTAACACTGCCTATAATCACTCAATAAGCACTTATTAACTACCTTCTATGTGTCAGATTCTCAGTGCTAGGCACTGAGGATACAAATACAAAGAATGAAACAATCCTTACTCTCAAGGAGCACACATTACAAAGATTGGGGTATGGGGAGGAGGCAACCAGTACAACATTAGCATGTAGAGAAAAAAATGTAAGAAAAACTGAATTCATACACACAAAGTAGCTAAATACAGTTAGTTTGGTAAGAAGCAGTCAGCAAATGTGTGGTTGAAGGAGTGATAGAGATAAAGAAAGACTTCAAGTAGAAGGCAATACTTGAGCTGAATTTTGAAGAATGGAGGTATTCTCTGAGGTGGAGATGAGGACAGATTCACAGGCTGTGAATTCACAGAGCATTCCAGGCTGTGGGATACCCAATGCAAAGATACAGAGCTGGGAGATGTAATCTTATGTGTAAGGAACAGAGAAAAGGCTATTTTGGTTAAATTACAGAGGGCAAGATGAAAAGTAATGTACATTTAAGCTGCAAAATTTTGGTGAGGCCAGGTTGTAAATGCCCTTATAAGTAAAATAGAAGAGTTTATATTTTATTTCTAGAGGCAATATGGAGCCACTGGAGTTGACTGAGTAGGGAAGTGACTTAGTTAGATCTGTCCAAAAGGAAAATCATTTTGGCAGTTGTATGGAGGATGGATGAGAATAAGGAAATATTTGAAGCATGAAGACCATTTCAGGAGGCTATTGCAATAATCTAAGTTAGAAGTGATGATGGCCCGAGCTGAGGTGGTAGCTCTGTGAGTACAGGTAAGGGGTCTAATGATCAAGATGTCCTGAGATAGAACATGAAAATTTGGCAACTGTTTAAATATGTGAAGATTAGGGAGAGTAAGAAGTTGAGGATAAAGCTGAAGTTACAAATCTGAGAGACGAGAATGGCTGTGCATTTGCAAGAAATAGGGACATTTGGAGGAGGTGTCATGTTGGGGGTGAAAGATAATGAGTTCTCTTTTGGACATAACGGACTTGAAATGTCTTTTGAATATTTAACTTGAAATGTCCTATAGGCAACTGGTGATGGAGGACTGAAGTTCATGGAAGAGATAGAAGGAAAGAAAAAAGAAAGAAAAGGAAAGAAGGAAGGAAAGAAAGGAAGAAGAAAGGAAGAAAAAGAAAGAATAGAATAGAATAGAACAGAATAGAATGGAATAGAAATCTTAGAAAAGCTAGATATGATAGAACTCTAGAAAAAACAAAATAATAATAGAATGGAATATACCTTTTTCTCCATGGTACATGGCATCTGAACAAAAATTGATGATGTATAGCAGCATAAAAACCTTACAAATACATGCAAAAAAAAAAACCCAAATAATAAGTGCATCCTTTTCAGATCATAATGCAATAAAAATTACATTCAATAAAAAGCCATTGAAACTGAGATGAAAAATTAATTAGAAATTAAATAATCTAATCCTTAAAAACAAGTGGGTCAAAGAACAAGTCACAGAGACAATCAATATTTTCATTAAGGAGAATGACAACAATGAGACAACATATCAAAATTTATGGGATGCAGCAAAAGCAGTACTTATGGGAAATTTTGTGTCTCTAAATGCTTACATTGATAAAATAGAAAAAGATCAGAACAGCAAATTGGGCATCAAATAAAAAAAAAACTAGATAAAGAACAAATAAAAAATCCCCAATTAAGCACCTAACTGGATATCATGAAAATCAAAGGAAAGATTCATAAAATTGAAAGCAAAAAATATATAGAACTAATAAATAAAACTAGGACCTAGTTTTATATATATACATATATATATATGTATATATATATGTATATATACATATATATATATATACACACCAGGTCCTAGTTTTATTATACATATATATATATATATACATACTGATATATATATATGTATGTATATATAAACCATAGGTAAATAATTAGTTAATTTAATTTTTTCAAAAGAAAAAGAAAACCAAATTACCAGTATCAAAAATGAAAAGAGTTAATTCAATACCAATGAAAAGGAAATTGGGAAGCAGAGCCAAGATGGCAGAGTAAACACACTGACTTCCTTGAGCTCTCCCCCAAACCCCTCAAATATCTGTAAAAATGGCTCTAAACAAATTTACAGCCCAAAGCAACCTGGATGGTTGATTGGACAGGTCTATTGCACCAGACTGGGAGAAAAACCCAATTCAGCGTGGGTGCACAGGCAAAGACCAGGCCTCAGGCAACTTGGAGCAGGCCTTAGAGGACTTAATCACAAGCAGCTATGGTGGTTTCCAGACTTCTCAACCCACAAATGCTGAAGACAATTTAGAAGGTCAGTAGGAAAGGTGTGTCTGACCATGGTGAGAAAGGAGCTCAGTCAGGCTCCAGTCCTGGCACAGTCCTGGGGTGGCGGCTGCTTCCAGAGCTCTCTGGCAACAGACAGAGGGGGAATCCAGTGGCTGATCAAAGGGAGATTGAGGGGATCTCTTTGCTGGTGCTGAGGCAGGATTCCCTTGCTTTGCCTGTGCTTGGATCTGGGTCACAGTTCTAGGTGGCGATCCTGGGGCAAGGAAGAGCACAGGCATGGTGGAATTTGTAGTGGTGGTGGAAAGGGAATCCTCCTCACAGTTCCAAGGCAGAAGAGAGTACTTGTGGTCCCTCAAATACCAGCACACAGGACAGGAAAGGAGTAAACACCTCACCCTTGATGATACCACCATGGAAGAACTGAAAAGTTACAGGTCCCTAGAAGTATCTCTGAAAACAACTGCACAAAACCTCCAAAGCTTGGAACAGTACATTCTCCACATTGGAAGCAGACCTCTACCTCAACAAAGAGTTTATAATTCAGATAATTGGCTGGGATCATGAGCAAGCAGGGCAAAAAAGTCACACTACTGAATCTTAATTTGGTGGCAAAGAAGATCAAAACACACAACCAGAATAAGAAAACAAAGTCAAAGTTCCTACATCCAAAGCCTCCAAGAAAAATATGAAATAGTCCCAGGCCATGGAAGAGCTAAAAAAGGATTTTGAGAAGCAAGTAAGAGAAGTAGTGGAAAAACTGGGAAGAGAAATGAGAGTGATGTAAGAAAGTCATGAAAAACTAGTCAACAGCTTGCTAAAGGAAACCTAAAAAAAATACTGAAGAAAATAACACCTTAAAAAATAGCCTAACCCAAATGGCAAAAGAGGTTCAAAAAGCCAATGAGCAGAAGAATGCCTTCAAAACCAGAATTAGTCAAATGGAAAAGTAAGTCCAACAGCTCACTGAAGAAAATACTTCCTTAAAAATTAGAATGGAGCAATTGGAAGCTAGTGACTTTATAAGAAATCAAGACATTGTAAAACAAAACCAAAAGAATGAAAAAGTAGAAGCCAATGTGAAATATCTCATTGGAAAGACAAGTGACCTGGAAAAGAGATCCAGGAGAGATAATTTAAAAATTCTTGGACTATCTGAAAGCCATGATCAAAAAAAGAACCTACACATCATCTTTCAAGAAATTATGAAGGAAAACTGCCTTGATATTCTAGAACCAGAGGGTAAAATAGAAATTGAAAGAATTCATCAGTCACCTGCTGAAATAGATCCCCAAAAGAAAACTCCTAGGAATATTGTAGCCAAATTCCAGAGTTCCCAGGTCAAGGAGAAAAATATTGGAAGCAGCCAGAAAGAAACAATTCAAGTATTGTGGAAACAGAATTAGGATAACACAGGATTTAGCAGCTTCTACATTAAAGGACCGGAGAGTTTGGAATATAATATTCCAGACGGCAAAGGACATAGGATTGCATCCAAGAATCCACTACCCAGCAAAACTGAATATAGCCCTTCAGGGAAAAAATGGACATTCAGTGAAATAGAGGACTTTCAAGCATTCTTGATGAAAAGAACAGAGCTGAATAGAAAATTTGACTATCAAATACAAGACTGAAGAGAAGCATGAAGAGTTAAACAGGAAAGAGAAATCATAAGGGACTTATTAAGGTTGAACTGTCTACATTCCTACATGGAAAGATGATAGCTGTATCACTCAACTTGATGCTTTCAGGCTTTTGGTCCAGTGATTCTGTTTGATCATGGACCTGTGTACACCTTAGGACTCCCTCTCAGTAAGCATAGGCCCAATCCTCTCAATTCTTTCAGCACTAGGGACTTGTGATCTTTATTTTATTTGTGATCTAAATTGTAGGGACTGAGTTCTTTAGGGACATGTCCCTACAATTTGAGCTTTCTTGGGTTGATTTTCATATCCCCTTCACCCGTTGTACCACTGAGGAGAAGAAAACTTAGGAACAAGTCCAAAAATTTGGGGACCATTTGGCTAGCAATGACCCCACAAAATACTCCCCAGAAACAGCTGCTGTTTCCACTACTGAACCAGGATGGGATTATCAGAAGAGTGAGGATAGGGGGAAAAGAGACTATATGCTAATTTGCCCATTAGAAGGCCTAAGAACTGCATTTCAAAAGCAAGTAAATTTTCAAAAAATTAAGAAAATTACTCAGGGAGAAAAGGAAAACCCTGCCCTTTTCCAAGACAGGCTAGTAGAAGCTATTAAAAAGTATAATAATTTAGATCCCGACTCTATAGAAGGGGCAACAATCCTTAGCATGTATTTCATTAATCAGTCTACCTCAGATACTAGGAGGAAACTGCAGAAATTGGCAATGGGACCCCAAATACCTCAGGCCCAATTACTGGAGATGGCCTTTGGAGTTTTTAACAGCAGAGACTTAGTAGCAGAAGAAGAAAGAAAAAGAAGGGAAAAGGCTAGAGACAGAGAATATGCTCAATTCTTGGCTGCTTTCATGGCCAGGAAAAGACCCAAAGGTGTTCCTAGCAATTCCTGGAGTGAGAAAACCTGCTTTTGATGCCACCAGGAGGGTCACTGGTCCAAGAAGTACCCTCCAGAGTGTCTCCTTGGAGGAAACCTTTCAACTCGGGCAGTGAGGGCCACAAGGAGGCCCATTGGTCCAAGGATTGCCCCTCCAGGGCACACCCCAGAGGGAGCTCCCTCAACCAATGGCTCTGGGACTGTGCCCAAGATGTGACCAGGAGGGACATTGGAGGAAGGATTGTCCCCGAGGTTGGAAAAGGAGTGGAGTCACCACCCCAGTACCCTATCCTCCAGTCTTCTTAAGCCTGGGAATGACAGAGGAGCCTGGGGCTTGGTAGCACTCCCACTTTCTCCATCTCTCTAGCAGAACCCTGGGGGAAAAAATTGAGGCCAAAGGTAAGGTTACCCACTTTATCATGGCCATGTTCTCCATTTTAACTAACTACTCTGGCCCTACTTGCTCCTCAACCTGAGGGGTCATGGACATTCCCTCTCCCCTGCCTACTTGAGGATCTGTTGTTTGAATACTTCCTCCTTATCCTCTCCTCTTCCCCTGCCCCTTTGTTGGGAAGGGACCTGATGGTGAAGGTGGAGAGTCAATCTTTTAGTTAAGCCTCCCATCTCCTTTTTCCTTCTTTGCACTAGACCTCCCCATGTTCCCCCAGAAGTGTTGGAGAAAGTTCAGCTAATTGTTTGGCATCAGGGAATTATGTCAAGCAGCTTTTCATAAATTTGGTTATCACTAAAATAATATGACTCTTGTTAGTTATTATTTTAATGTATAAACTTGCCAAAAAGCTTGTGTGGGTTTTGTCTTGCTGAGAATTTGCAAGTATATAGAAATAATATCTAATGATTGGCTTTTTACACCAGCACAAATTTAAATTTGATATGTAAATCTTGGAAAAAGTTTTTTTCCCCTAAGCTGTGATTAGTGAAACTTGCTGTTTGATGTAAAAAAGTACATGATTTTATTTTGAGTTGCCTAATAGATAATAATAATACATAGATAAATCAGTAACCCACCATCTGAGACAAGTCACAAGCTACTTAGAGAAAATGTGATACTGGTGGGAAGTCAGCATTGGGAAAAGCTGAGAGGACAATTTTAGCCTCAGTCTAAGATGGGAGCCTCCTGGCTCATTTTACCCATTATATTCCTTTGAAAGGGAATGTTACCCACCTGGCTATTCCTGAATCTGGCTATGAGGTGGATTTTTTACTGCATTCTTGGAAAACTGAGTTATCTGAATCCAAACAGAGCTAAGGATGTTTTATTTTGTCATATCTGGGCCCTGCAGTGTTTTCTGTCAGATATGTGTCTTCCAGACTACAGGCCATTCATGTACAGTTAGTAGCAAACAGTGAGTACCAGCCAATGTCCCCCCATTGTTCCCTGGATGCAGTCAGTCTGTGCTCAGTTCCAGTCAACCACCTTTTTAGGACCCCCTTGAGGCAGGGACAGCTCTACACCCCTTGTCAGCAGGAAGCAGTCTCAGAAGCTGAGATCATCACCACTTACCCCCAAAAAATTTCAGTCCCATTTATTTGAGGGGGGAATGATGAGGATGGGATCTACACCCCAAAAAGGAAAGACCCTGGACTTTCCCACATGGCCAAATCTCTGGCATTGCTCTGAGGCTATAATCCCATCAACTGGCCTTTCATTGTGGCTACACTCAATCTCCCAATTCTCTGTTATCCTTAACCTAGCCTAGCCCTCCATTGTCTTACCTCCCCATGGCCACTTCCCACCCTTAATCCTATCTAGGCTCCATTCTCCCTTGGACACATGGTCCAGGTCCCTGGCTTCTATTATCTCACAGTCCCCTCCCCTCCCAAGACTACTTGGCTACTTTTAGATCCCTCTCATAGTCTTTCTGTATATAAGGTTCATCTTGTCTCCATTAAGGTGCTCAGATTCTTATAATCTAGCCAATAGCTCAATAATGTTCAGACTTCTTAAGAGTCTGACCAATATGATTGATGTTTTAATGAGCCTTGTCTTTGACTGGAAAAAAAGAGAAAATTGATGAAAATTTTTTTTAAAGAAAATACTAATGAGGAGATTAAAGCAATATATCACAAAGATCATACATTATGACTAAGTAGGATTTACACCAAGAATGTAGGGCTGGTTCAATATGATGAAAACTATTAGCATTATTGGTCATATTAATACCAAAACCAAGAAAAGTCATATGATTACTTCAATAGATGCAGAAAAAGCTTTTGACAAAATTGAGCACTAATTCCTATGAAAAACACTAAAAAGTAGAAGAATAAATGGAGCTTTCCTTAAAATGATGAGTTGTGTCTATCTAAAACCATCAGCAAGCATGATCTGTAATGAGGATAAGCTAGAAGCCTTCCCAATAAGATCAGAGGTGAAGCAATGATAATCATTATCGCCAATATTATTCAATATAGTACTAGAAATATTAGCTATAGCAATGAGAAGAAAAAGAAAAGGAAGGAATTAAATATTCAATATTCAAAAACCTATCACTTTTTGCAGATGATGATAAACTTAGAGTATCCTAGAAAATCAACTAAAAAACCACTTGAAATAATTAACAACTTTAGCAAAGTTGTAGTATATAAAATAAACTCACATAATCACCAACATTTCTGTATATTACCAATAAAGCTCACCAGCAACAAATAGAAAGAGAAATTCTATTTAAAATAACTGTAGACAATACTAAATATCTTGCTGTTGTCTTGACAAGACAATCCCAAGGAATATATTCATAATTATTAAACATTTTTCATATAGATAAAATCAGATCTGAACAATTGGAAAAATATGATTTGCCCATGGATTGACTGAGCCAATATAATATAAATGACAATTCTACCTAAATTAATTTAGTATTCAGTTCCCTACCAATCAAACCACCAAAAATTATTTTATAGAGCTAGAAAAAAACAATAAAATTAATCTGGAAGAATAAAAGGTCAAGAATATCAAGGGAATTAATGGGGAAAAATATGAAGGAAGGTGGCGTATCCATACTAAATCTCAAACTGTATTATAAAATTATAGTCATCAGAACAATCTGGTACTGACTAAGAAATAGAGTGGTGGGTCAGCAGAATAGATTATGTACACAAGACACAATAGTAAATGACGATAGTCATAGTAAATGACCCCCCTCTAGCAAGGGGGAGGAATCAGCAGCCTCGAGGCCACATGTCACCCTCTAGAGCCTCAAGTGAAGCCCTTTGACTAAATCCCAACTTTATAGAACAAATTCTTTTTATTAAGAAGGGATTTGTTCTGTGAAGTCTAGATTCAGGAACAAAGTTTTTGGGACAAGAACTCACTATTTGACAAAAACTGCTGGGAAAATTAGAAAACAGTATGGCAGAAACTAGTTATAGGCCAACATTTTACCTTGTATACAAAGATAAGGTCAAAAGGGGTACATGATTTAGACATAAAGGATGATACCATCAGCAAAGTAGGAGAACAAAGAATAATTAACCTGTCAGATCTATGGAAAAGGGAAGAATTAATGAACAAATGAGAGGTAGAGAGCCTTTCAAGATGTGAAATGGATAATATTGAGTATATTAAATTAAAAGGTTTTGTACAAATAAAGCCAATGCAGCCAAGATTTGAATGAAAAGAGAAAGCTGAGAGAAATATTTTACAGCAAGTTTCTCTTATAAAGGATTCATTTCTCAAATAAATGGAGAATTGAGTCAAATATGTTAGAAAACAAGTCATATGTTAATTAAAAATAGTTGAAAGATATGAACAGTTTTCAGACAAAGAAATCAATGCTATCTATTGTCATATAAAAATGCTCTAAATCACTATTATTTAGAGAAATTAAAACACTTCTGAGGTACCACTTCACAGCTATCAATCTGCATAATAAGATAGAAAAGCAAAGAAATATTGGAGGGTATCTGAGGAAAATTGGAACACTAATGCACTATTGGTGGAGTTGTAAAATGACCTAACCATTCTGCAGAGCTATTTGGAACTATGCCAAAGGGCTATAAAACACTGGATAACTTTTGAACCAGCAATACCACTACTAAGTCCGTATCCCAAAGAGATTTTTTTTAAAGGGGGTGGGAGAAGGACCTATTTGTACAAAATATTTATAGCAGCTCTTTTTTTGTGGTGGCAAAGAAAAAGAAATTGAGGGAACGCCATCATTTGGGGATTGGCTGAACAAGCTGTGGTTTATGATTGTAATGGAATACTATCATGCTATAAGACATGACAAGTGGCATAGTTTCAGAAAAACCTGGAAAAACTTACATGAACTGATGCAAAGTGAAGTGAGCAGAACCAGGAGAATATTGTACATGGTTAACAGCAATATTGTACACCACGAATAATTTAGCTATTCCCAGAAATACAATGATCCCAGACAATTCCAAAAGACTCATGCTGAAAAATGCTTTCCACATCCAGAGGAAAAAAACTGGTGGAGTCTGAATGCAGATTGAAGCATACTATTTCTCACTTTTTTTATGTTTTTGTTTTTGCTTTGTTTTATTTTGTTGGTCTGTGTCTTCTTGCACAACATGACCAATATGGAAATCTGTTTTGCATGATTACACATGTCTACTCTATATCAAACTACTTTCAATCAATGGGAGGAAAGAGTCAGGTAAGAGAGGAAGAAAATTTGGAAATATTTTTAAATGAGCATTGGAAATTGTCTTTACTTGTAATCAGGAAAAATAAAATATTATTAAAAAGAAAAAATTAAATTTAAAAAATAAGATGACTGATTTCACTGAAATCTTTTTTCCTTAAAACAAAACAGAAAATGTTTCTGATTTTAACCTTACTAATTAATTATTTTTATTTTTCATGCCATAAATTAGCAAGATTTGCCCTGTAGTAAACTAGTAGAACAAATACCATGTATACTAAGAAGTTAAAATTTCATGACTCTTAAAGAAGTGCAATACAATGGGCAGAGATATGAATTGAACCTCTCCTGTTTGTAATTTCTAGGTAGACATATGATCTTATGAATGTGGTGAACCTTAAATTATATTGTTATTCCCCCCAGCTAAAATTAAATTGCCAACCTAAAGCCTGGGTGTGGGCTAGATACTGAACTCTTAAAGTTCCACCCAGTTGCCAGTATGTTGAAAGACTCTAGCCCTATTGCTTAAACTTAATTGCTCTAAACAGTTAGCAGGGCTGGTAAGATCTTAGGACTGCATTTTACAGATTAGGAAATCTTGAGAGAGCTCTACTATATCAAATTTACAAAAAAAATTGCCATTATCTTTTATATTTCTAAAGAGTTTTCAAATATATTGATGTTGTCCTTTCAACAATTGAATCTGTAACCCAAAAGAACCTAGTTTTTTAAAAAAAAATACTTTTCTAACAATATTTCTAATACTCAAATTACCAAATTTATGTTAGGCACTGTCTTTATCCACTGTTTTTATCCAAGCAGAAGTCACACAACTAATAAATTTCTTGATGTCAAATAGCAATTGAGGTTTGTAGTAAGTTCTAATGTACCACAATTACCCTCACAGAGGAACACACTTAGACCACATTATTATTTAGTTTCAGAACAGATTTTGACAAGAACAAATCTAGATTGTATAATCACTAGTGGTAACATTTAAAATACCAAAAATTTCTGGCAGCATTTCAAAATTGACTGCCATTGTTATCAATTAACTCATTTTTGAAGACAGGTGGTGACACTCCCAACTTCCTATAACCTTTTCACTATTTCTTTGTCAAATTACCCAAAGAGCTTAATAAAATCCTTTTGTGTCAATGATATAGTCCCCACCTTCTCTTACCTGTCTTTTCAGATAAAGAGAGGTTCTACGTGGCAGCTTCAAATTTCCATCTCCCTGCTTTGGAGCCTGGGAATGTTCAACCTACAATTTTGTTACTATAGTTTATTACTATACTACTATCATAAAGAATAAAACATATGAATTATTTCCAAACTGAAAGATACTTACTTGGCTTTTATTCTCATATACATATAGGGTGATGGTTTCTGGTTCCCCAGTGCTAACTATGGCACAACACATACAAATATCATTTGATCTCTGACAGGGATTGATTAACAAAGTGAATATGAGAATTTTTAGCCGCAAATAGTTCTTTTTTTAAAATTTATTTTGATTTATCAACAATCACTTCCATAAGCTTTTGAGTTTTAAATTTTTCTCCCTCTCCCTCCCACCCTCCCTCCCCAAGATGGCTCACAATCTGATACACCCTAGAAATATACATTCCTATTAAACATATTTTCACATTAATGATCTTGTAAGGAAGAATTAGAACCAATAGGAGAACCATCAGAAAGAGGAAAAAAACAAAACAGAAGAAAAAATAGCAAATAGTGTGCTTCAATCTGCATTCAAATTCTATAGTTCTTTCTTTGGATGTGAATAGTGTTTTCCATCACGAGTCCTTTGGAGGTGTCTTAGATCCTGCAGCAAATAGTTCTAATGGATCTACTCCTACATACTGCTTAGCATTTTCTGCACTTAATTAGTATTTACTAAGTACCTTATCAACAAAAGGGGGAGTCATTCAAAGTCTCAGGAATTTTCTTTTTGTCTCCTCAAATTGATTTGGGAAAACACCTGGAGAGAGAAATTCATAACTTTCAAAACTGTTTATCATCTCCTGTTTTTCACTTCATCCTCAAAGCAAATTTCTATAGAACGCTACCCTGGGACTCACAAATTGGGGAAAAGATCCCACCACTCTTATGTGTGTCTCTTGTCTGCCTTCTACCTTGGCCATTGTTAAAAGAAAGGGAGATTCTTTCTTGAGAAAAAGTTTACTTTTTGTCTTGTTCTTCAGGATGATAAGGACCCAGGAAAGAGCTAGTTTGACTTTAAATCAATTTGGGAGAGAGAAGCACAGAGAGACACAGATGCAAAGACATGGAGGAAAAAAATAGGCTATATTTTGGTTGCCCCTTTTTTGTACAACTGAAAACATGAGCTTCTCTACCCTTTAATGGAAAACACCTCTCTCAATTTTTAGATTGAGAGCCACTTTGAAGAAAGAATTTTTCAAGGCTTAAGAACCCTCAGCCTAAGACCAAGACCCTTCTTTACTGGAAGTAAAATCTTTTAAGGTAACAAACTAGAAGGCTCCTCAAAACAAGTAAATTTTCTGATGCCTAAGATTTCCTAAAAAAGCGGGCACAACTCAAGCCTCAATCTCTCTTAGAGTTTAGAGCCAACCTTGAAAAATCCTTTTTCAATGTTCCAAGTTCCCTGGGGAGATTCCCCAGCTTTATATTGACATTTTCTAATTATCCCTCTAAACACAGAACAGCACCCCAAGACAAATGTAGAGAGAATTGTAACTTTTCCCTAATGGGACATGTAACTCATAACTTGGGGATGATTTTTGAAAATCTAGAAAAATCCTTCCCTTCAGTTGGAAAATTGCACTAAGGGTACCCAGAAGAAAAGGAAGGGATTCTGACAAGAAAGTTTAGAGAATTTTGGGCTCCCTCCCCAGATCTCAGTGGAACCTCCAAACTCTCATGAGTAAATTCAATAAAAGTAAACTGAAGCACAGATTCCAAGCAAAATCAGTTTGTTTGTTTGTTTGTTTGTTTTAACAGTGACACATATAACTGTTAACAAAGCAGGTGAAACTTCTAGGTCTGCATCCCAAAGAGATTATACAAATGGGAGAAGGAACCACATGTACAAACATATTTATGACAACTCTTTTTTGTAGTGGCAAAGAATTGGAAATCAGTTGGGAATGGCTGAACAAATTGTGGTATATGAATGTGATGGGATGTTGGTGTGCTATTAGAAATGATGAGCAGGCAGACTTCAGAAAAACCTGGAAAGACTTGAATGAACTAATGCTGAGTGAAATGAGGAGAACCAGAAGAACATTGTGCACAGTAACAGCCATAATGTGTGATGACTAACTTTGATAGACATATCTCTTCTTAGTAATGCAAGGATCCAAGACAACTCCAAAGGACTTATGATGGAAAATGCTGTTCACATCCAGAAAAAGAACTATGGAGTCTGAATGCAGATTGAAGCATATTATTTGCTCTTTCTCCTTTTGTCTTTGTTTTTTCTTTCTTGTGATTTCTGTCATTGGTTCTAATTCTTCTTTACAATATGATTAATGTGAATATAGGTTCAATATGAACGTATATGTAGAGTGTATATCAAATTGCATGCCATCTTGAGGTGGGAGAGGAGAGAGATGGGGAGAAAACTTGGAACTCAAAATCTTATGGAAGTGAATGTTGAAAACTAAAAGTAAATAAATAAAATTAATAAAAAATTGGATTGCTAACTATTCTGCCTTCTCCATGCATTCATGCAAACTGTCCCTCATTCCTGTGTAATGGGATATTCAGACTTTCCTGTATAGAGGGAAAATCACTGAAATTTAAACTGATCAATTTCTGGGCATTGTAGTCCTAGACAGACAGCATTGTTTACATCCCAGCCTCAGAGAAATGGAGGTGTTGCAGTCTTTGTATGGACACTGAGAATGGATAAGGGTCACTAGGGAACACATTTGGAGAGTAAACACAGCAGCAACAATGCAATTCAGTTGGGAGAGAGAAGCCTCTGTAGAGATTTTTTCATGTGAGTGCAGACACTGGATTCTAGCTGTTCTAGATTTGGCTCCAGGCCTCATAGTTTCTTGTTATTTAAAAAAAATGAATAACAAAATACTCTTACAAGTATGGCTAAGAGTATGGTAGATAACGGACTGAAGCTTGCTAAACTTTTACCACTCTTTGAGATCTTCAAAAAGCCTATAAATGTTTAATTACTTGAGCAACTATTTTCTACAAAATTGTGCCAATTCTTTAGTCAAGCTGCCATTACTGATTTTTTTTCAAATAAAACTATGACTAGTTGCAAATGCTCTGTGATATCTGTGTGTATTTATTTGCAAAGAACTGCAACAGAAGGAGCTGGCAAAGGGGTTTATGTAATTGCCTGATTATATCTAAAATAGCCAGGATGTTATGCATGGCCTAGAGGTTATGAGAGAAGTTTATGATTTGAATTTTCTTGATAAGTTTTATAATCTCTGAAATAGCAGAGGAGATTTACCACTTGACTTGGCACCATTTGACCTAGGTTATATACTAGTAATAAGTACACAAACTTAGAAGATATAACAGGCTTAGTAAAAGTTTTCCATTGGCATGTAGCCCCAGTCTGATTGCCTCAGGCAGAGTTTACTCTTTTCAGGTTTCTTTTCTTTTGATTTTTGTCCTTCGTGAGGCCTGGAGAGGTGCAGACTAAGGGAGAGTCCAGAACTGGCTGGCTAAGTGAGGAATGTGGTTAGGGGTGAGAAGTGAATATTCCCAAATTCCTAAAAGAGGAAGAAGTAGTTTTTCACATAAAAATGTAAACCTCTCCAAATTGAATGACTTAGTGATTACACCTGGAACACTTTTTCTTACCTCCAACTCTAAGAATCACATAGTCATATGGTTGTCCATAAAACCTCCTCTGACTTTCAGTATTTTTTCCTTCCTCTTAGTACCTTGCATTCATTCATCTGGGTACATATTTGATTCCCTGCTTCCTATGCTCCAATAAGCTCCATAAAGGCTGGAAAAGATTCATTGTTTTCTTTGCATTCCCAATTCCCAGTCATGTACTTCACATAGAATAGTTGCTTAGTAAATATTATTATTATTTTTCAGTCATGTCAGTTGGGTCCAACTCACTATGACCTTATTTGGGGATTTCTTTTTTTTGTTTTGTTTTCAATCAGTAAACATTTTTTTATTGTCTAAAGTTACTTTATTTATTATTTTTTTGTTTTTTTATTATTTTTACCCAACTACATGTAAAAACTATTTTTAGCATTTGTTTTTAAGACTTTGAGTTCCAAATTCTGCCTCTTCCTTCCTTCCCACCCCCTCATTGAGAAGGCATGAAATCCGAATACATGTATAGTCATGAAAAACGTACATAATAGTCATGTTGTGAAAAAAATAGACAAAAAAACTCAAGAAAAATAAAGAAAGTTTAAAAAAGTATACTTCAATCTGTATTCAAACACCATCAGTACTGTGTCTGGGGAAAGATAGCATTTTTCCATCATAAGTCCTTCAGAGTTGTCTTGGATCATTGTATGACTGAGAATAGCTAAGCCATTGACAGTTGATCGTCTTACAATATTGCTGTTACTTCGTATACAGTACATTTCATTTTGCATCAGCCTATACAAGACTTCCCTGGTTTTTCTGAGAGCATCCTGAACATCACTTTATATGGTACAATAGTATTCCACCACAATCACATACCACAACTTGTTCAGCCATTCCTCAATTGATAGGCAACCCCTCAATCTCTAATTTTTTTGCCCCCAGAGAAGAGCTGCTATAAATGTTTTTGTAAATCTAGCTCCTTTCTGGGTTTTTTTTTTATCTCTTTTGGAATACAGACCTAGTAGTGTTGCTAGGTCAAAGAGTATGTATGGTTTTATAGCCCTTTGGGCATAGTTCCAAATTGCTCCACAGAATGATTGACTCAGTTCACGACTCCACTGACAATATCTTGAAGTCTCATTTTTCCCACATTCCCCCCAACATCTGTTATTTATCTTTTCTGTCATATTAGACAATCTAATAGGTATAAGGTAGTGCCTCAGAATTGTTTTAATTTGAATTTTTCCAACCAATAATGAGTTAGAGTATTTTTCTTTCATATGGCTATAGGTAGCTTTGATTACTTCATCTGAAAACTGATCATTTATTTTAATCATTTCTAATTTGGTGATTGACTATTATTTTTATAAATTTGACTCAGTTCTATATATGTTTCAGAAATGAGGCCTTAATCAAAGAACCTTGTTTCAAATTTTTTTCACGGTTACTACTGATAATTGTATTTCCCTCCATCCTATTCTCCCCACCCCATTTATTCTATATTTTCTTTCCTTTCACTCTGTCCCTACTCAAAAGTGTTTTGCTTTTGACTACTTCCTCCCCCAATTTATCCTCCCATCTATCACCACCCTTTCTCTCATTCTCTTCCCCTCCTACATTCCTGTATAGCAAAATAAATTTCTATATCCAATTGAGTGTGTATGTTGTTCCCTCTTTGAACCAATTTTGATGAGAG
Organism: Vombatus ursinus; assembly: GCF_900497805.2. Taxonomy (NCBI): domain Eukaryota; kingdom Metazoa; phylum Chordata; class Mammalia; order Diprotodontia; family Vombatidae; genus Vombatus; species Vombatus ursinus. The sequence goes on along the minus strand of NW_020954571.1, from coordinate 17,832,500 downwards.
TAAGGTTCACTCACTTCCTCTCATGTCCTTGCTCTTTTTTTCTTCCCTCTTTCACATGAGAAGATTTATTCCATTCAAGAGATAGATCCCATTCAAGATCCCTTTCTCCCAGTACATTTATCTCTCACCCTTTAATTTTATTTTTTAGATATCATCCCTTTATATTCAACTCACACCAGTGTCCTCTATCTATATATACTTCTTTTAACTACCCTAGTAATGAGAAAGGTCATATGAATTATAAGTATCATCTTTCAATGTAAATGTAAACAGTTAACCTTATTAAGTCTCCTATGATTTCCCTTTCCTATTTACATTTTTTATGCTTCTCTTGAGTCTTGTATTTGAAAGTCAAATTTTCTATTCAGCTTTGGTCTTTTCATCAAGAATGCTTGAAAATCCTCTATCTCTTGAATGTCCATTTTTCTTCCTGAAGGATTAAACTCGGTTTTGCTGGGTAGGTGATTTTTTTAAAATTAATGTATTTTGAATTAACAACAATCACTTCCATAAGCTTTTGAGTTTTAAAATTTTCTCCCCCTCCCTTCCCACATCACTCCACAAGACAGCACACAATATGATATAGGCTGTACATATACATCCCAATTAAACATATTTTCACATTAGTGATCTTGTAAGGAAGAATTGGAACCAATGGGAGGAACCACAAGAAAGAGGAAACAAAACACAACATAAGAAAGAAAGTAGAAAATAATATGCTTCTATCTGCATTCAAACTCCATAGTTCTTTCTTCTTTGTGGATAGCATTTTCCATCATGAGGCCTTTGGAGAAGTCTTAGATTCTTGTATTGCTGAGAAGGGTTAAGTTTATCAATGGTAGTCATCACACAACATGGCTGTTATTATGTGCAAGGTTCTCCTGATTCTGCTCATTCACTCAGCATCAGAACATACAAGTCTTTCCAGGTTTTGCTGAAGTCAGCCTGTTCATCATTTTTTTTAATCTAATCTCTTTTTTATTCTTTTTTGGGGGATTCCACTCCCTTTATTTTATTTCACTTATTTTATTTTTTAACAAGTGGTTTTAAGACTTTGAGTTACAAATTTTCTCCCTTACTCCCTCCCTACTCCCCCCCCCATTGGAAAGGCAAGTATCTCGATACAGGTTATAAATGTGTAGTCATGCAAAACACTTCCATAGCAGTTATGTTGTGAAAAACTAAGCATATTTCCCTTCATCCTATCCTACTCCCCATTTATTCTATTCTCTCTTTTGACCAGGTCCCTCCTCATAAGTGTTTGTTTCTGATTATACCCCCCTAATCTGCCCTCCCCTCTATCCACCCCCTGCTCTCTTGCACCCTTCCCTTCTTATTTTCCTGTAGGGTAAGATACATTTCCACACCCCATTGTGTATGTTATTCCCTCCTTAAGCCAAATTCTATGAGAATAGGATTCACTCATTCCTTCTCACTTTCCCCCATTTCACCTTCATTGTAAAAGCCTTTTCTTGTCTGTTTCATGTGAGACAATTTAGCCCATTCTACCTTTTCCTTTCTCTTTCTCCCAGTACAATCCTTTCTCACCCCTTAGTTTTATTTTCCAGATATCACTCTTTCATCTTCAACCTCACATTCTGCTCTCTCTCTCTCTCTCTCTCTCTCTCTCTCTGTATCTATCTATATATATACATTCATACATACATACATATAATTTTTCCCTCCCATTACCCTAATACTAACAAAGGACTCATGAGTTACAAATATCATCTTTCCATGCAGGAATGTAAACAGTTCAAACTTAATAATTCTCTTATGATTTCTCTTTCCTGTTTAACTGTTCCATATTTCACTTGAGTCTTGTATTTGAAAGTAAAATTTTCTATTCAACTCCGGTCTTTTCCTCAAAAATGCTTGAAAGTCCTCTATTTCACTGAATGACCATTATTTACCCTCAAGAATTATACTCAGTTTTCCTGGGTAGGTGATTTTTGGTTTTAATCATCTCTCCTTTGCCCTCCAGAATATCACACTCCAAGCCCTCCGGTCCCTTAATGTAGCAGTTGCTAAATCTTGTGTTATCCTGATTTTGTTTCCACAATACTTGAATTGTTTTTTTTTTCTGGCTGCCTGCAATATTTTCTACTTAACTTGGGAATTCTGGAATTTGACTACAATATTCCTAGGAGTTTTCCTTTGGGCATCTCTTTCAGGAGGTGATCAGTGGATTCCTTCAATTTCTATTTTCCCCTCTGGTTCTAAAGTAAAAGGGCAGTTTTCCTTGATAATTTCTTGAAAGATGATGTCTAGGCTCTTTTTTTTGATCATGGATTTCAAATAGTTCAAAAATTTTTAAATTCTCTCTCCTGGATCTATTTTCCAGGTCAGTTGTTTTTCCAATGAGATATTTCACATTCTCTTCTATTTTTTCATTCTTTTGGATTAGTTTTACAGTGCCTTGATTTCTCCTAAAGTCACTAACTTCCAATTGCTCCATTCTAATTTTTGAGGAAGTATTTTCTTCAGTAATCTTTTGGACTTACTTTTCCATTTGGCCAATTTTGCTGTTTAGGGCTTTCTTCTCCTCATTGGCTTTTAGGACCTCTTTTGCCATTAGGGTTAGGCCATTTTTTAAGGTGTTATTTTCTTCAGGATTTTTTTGGGTCTCCTTCAGCATCACTCAGTTTTTCCTCTAATTCTCTTACTTGCTTCTCAAAATCCTTTTTGAGGGACTTCTGCTTCCGGGAGCCAAGATGGCAGAGTAAAAAGGTAGTTGCTCTCACCCTCCCCTATCAACATCTGAAAATCCAGAAAATACCACCCCAGAAAAAACCCTTGAACAGCTGAACCAGAAGAAATTTGGGGTGCAGCAGTGCAGTAGCCCAGGTAGCTAGATGAATTAATGGGAAAGGCACCTCTTTCCCTCGGGGAAAGGGAGCAGTACAGAACTGGGAGTTGCCCAGCCAGCTAGTGGAAAGACCCACTTCAGCACACCAGGAGGAGATTCTAGTGCCTCAGCATTCTACAGCAAATGGGTCTCCCAGTGCCTCAGCAAAAATAAGGGAAGCAGCACTACAAAGGGCCCCAGGAGGATAAGCACCCTACAGAATTCTTCTGAAAAGAGCTGAAGAAAGCAACCTAGAGTTGCCAGAAAGTTAAAGCCTTGTTGGTTCCAGCCAAACTCCAGGTAAGCTGTCAGAACCCTACAGCCTCCAACTGCCAACATAAGAGGTCCCAGCACACAAAGTCAGTGACCAAGACCTATGCTCCCAACACAAGAAGCTTGGGTCAGTGCCCTTTGCTCCCCAGCAGGAGAGCATAAACTGTTTAAAGATCAGGGAATAAAGAAACAACATAAGTAAAAATAAACGTACGATAGATTCACATTGTAAGAAGAGTGAAGATCAAGACAGAAATTCTGAAGAGGAAAACATTGTCATCAAACCCACATCTGCAACATCAAAAGGGAATATGAACTGGTCTGAAGCTCAAAAAGGCTTCTTAGAACAGCTCAAGAAGTATTTTAAAAGTCAAATGAGAGAGGTAGAGGAGTCCTTAACAAATACAATTGGCCAATTGGAGAAAAAAGTACAAAATCTAATAGAAGAAAACAATATGCTAAAAATTAGAATTGAACAAATGGAAACTAATGACTCTATGAGAGAGCAAGAATCAGTCAAACAGAAACAAAAAATAAAAAAAATAGATGAAAATGTAAAATACCTCCTGGGTAAAACAACTGACCTGGAAAATAGATCCAGGAGAGACAATTTAAAAATCATAGGCCTACCTGAAAATCATGATGAAAAAAAGAGTCTGGACAATATCCTTCAGGAAATCATAAAGGAAAACTGCCCTCAAGTCCTAGAACCAGAAGATAAAATAAGCATAGAAAGAATCCACCACTCCCTGCCTGAAAGAGATCCTCAATTGAAAATGCCAAGGAATATAATAGCCAAATTCCAAAATTACCAGACTAAAGAGAAATTACTGCAAACAGCCAGAAAGAAACTATTTAAATATCATGGAACCACAGTCAGGATTACACAGGACCTGGCAGCCTCTACATTAAAAGACCATAGGGCATGGAACATGATATTCCATAAGGCAAAGGAGCTTGGATTGCAGCCAAGGATCAACAACCCAGCAAAAATGAGCATGATTTCTCAGGGGAGGAGATGGATATTCAATGAAATAGGGGACTTCCAAACCTTCCTGATAAAAAGACCAGAGCTCAACAAAAAATTTGATCTTCAAGTACAAGATTCAAGAGAGACATAAAAAGGTAAATGGGACAGAAAAATACAATATGTGGTTAATAAGGGCAAACTGTTTACATTCCCACAAGGGAAGATGACACTTGTAACTTGAGAACTGTATTGTTATTATACCATGTTAAAGGAGTATACATAAAGGGGGTGGATATAAGTTGACTTTGATGTAATGATGAAAATAAATTTAATCAAGTGGGTTCAATGGATCCAAGTAAGTGGATTAGTCTGAGCTAAGAAAATGTACTGAGAAAGGAGGAGACAGACAAGGGTAAATTACATTACAGGAAAAGACACAAAAACCTATTAGAGCAGAGGGAAAGAAGGGAGGGGGATGAGCATTGTTTGAACCTTACTTTTCTCAGATTTGGCTTAAGAAGGGAATAACATAATCAGTTAGGTATAGGGATCTAATTTGCCCTATAGGCAGTAGGAGGGAAAAGGGGAAAGAAAAGGGACCGGGGATAGAAGGGAGGGAAAAAGCAGTAAGGGTAAAGGGGGAAAAAAGGAAAGGGGCTAATAGAAGGGAGGTGGGACTGAAGGAGGCTGTGGTCAAAAGTAAAACACTAGTGAGGAGGGGAAAGGAGAAAGGAGAAAGAGAAGTGTAAATGGGGGAAAAAAGGATGGAGAAAAAGACACAGATATTAAACAAAACTGTGAATGTGAATGGGATGAACTCTCCCATAAAATGGAAACATATGCAAGAGTGGATTAAAACCCATAATCCTACAATATGTTGTTTACAGGAAACACATTTGAAAAAGAATGATACCTACAGGGTAAAGGTTAAAGGCTAGGGCTGAATATGTTATGCTTCAGCTTAAGTAAAAAAAAAAAGCAGGGGTAGAAATCCTGATCTCAGACAAAGTAAAAGCAAAAATAGATCTTATCAAAAGAGATAAGGAATGAAACTACATCCTGCTGAAAGGCACCATAGACAATGAAATAATATCATTACTAAACATATATGCACCAAATGGTATAACATCCAAATTCTTAGAGGAGAAGTTCAGGGAGTTACAAGAAGAAATAGACAGCAAAACTATACTAGTGGGGGACCTCAACCTCCCCCTCTCTGAACTAGATCAATCTAACCACAAAATAAACAAGAAAGAAGTTAAGGAGGTGAATAGAACATTAGAAAAGTTAGGTATGATAGACCTCTGGAGAAAACTGAATGAGGATAGAAAGGAATATATTTTTTTCTCAGCAGTACATGACACATACACAAAAATTGACCCTGTACTAGGGCATAAAAACCTCACAATCCAATGCAGAAAGGCAGAAATATTAAATGCATCCTTTTCAGATCATGATGCAATAAAAATCATATGTAATAAAGGTCCATGGAAAGATAGACTTAAAAAATAATTGGAAACTAAATAATCTAATCCTAAAAAATGATTGGGTCAAACAACAAATCATAGAAACAATCAATAATTTCATTCAAGAGAATGACAATAATGAGACAACATACCAAAACTTATGGGATGCAGCGAAAGCAGTTCTTAGGGGAAGTTTTATATCTCTAAATGCTTACATACATAAAATAGACAAAGAGGAGATCAATGAATTGGGCACACAACTAAAAAAACTAGAAGAACAAATTAGAAATCCTCAATTAAACATGAAATTAGAAATATTGAAAACCAAAGGAAAAATTAATAAAATTGGTATTAAGAAAACTATTGAACTAACAAATAAAACTAAGAGCTAGTTTTATGAAAAAACCAATAAAATAGATAAACCTTTGGTTAATCTAATTTTAAAAAAAAGAAAGAAAACCAAATTACTAGTATCAAGAATGAAAAGGGTGAAAGTACCACCAAGGAAGAGGAAATTAAAACAATAATTAGGAATTATTTTGCCCAACTATATGTCAACAAATTTGACAATCTTAGTGAAATGGATATATATTTACCAAAATACAAATTGCACAGATTAACAGAAGAGGAAGTAAAATACTTAAATAACCCTATCTCAGAAAAAGAAATTGAACAAGGCATTGATGAACTCCCTAGGAAAAAATCTCCAGGGCCAGATGGATTTACATGAGAATTCTATAAAACATTTAAAGAACAATTGATTCTAATACTATATAGACTATTTGGTAAAATAGGTGAAGAAGGAATCTTACCAAATTCTTTTTACGATACAAATATGGTGCTAATACCTAAACCAGGAAGAGCCGAAACAGAGAAAGAACATTAAAGACTGATTTTGCTAATGAATGTAAATGCAAAAATTTTGAACAAAATATTAGTAAATATATTACAGCAACTTATCACAAGAATAATACTCTATGACCAGGTAGGATTTATACCAGGAATACAGGGCTGGCTCAATAAAAGGAAAATTATCAGCATAATTCATTATATCAACACCAAAACTAACAGAAACCACATGATTATCTCAATAGATGCAGAAAAAGCTTTTGACAAAATACAACACCCATTCCTATTGAACACACTAGAGGGCATAGGTATAAATGGACTCTTCCTTAAAATAATAAATAGCATCTATCTAAAACCTTCAGCAAGCATAATATGTAATGGGGAAAAGCTAGAAGCATTTCCAATAAGATTGGGGTGAAACAAGGATGTCCATTATCACCACTGTTGTTCAATATTATACTGGAAACATTAGCTTTAGCAATAAAGAGAAGAAAAACACATTGAAGGCATTAGAATAGGCAAAGAAGTAACAAAGCTATTACTCTTTGCAGATGACATAATGTTATACTTAGAGAATCCCAGAGAATCAAGTAAAAAACTACTTGAAATAATAAACAACTTTAGCAAAGTTGCAGGGTATAAAATAAACCCACATAAATCATTGGCATTTCTATATATTACCAACAAAGCTCAACAGCAAGACAGAAAAAGAGAAATTCCATTTAAACTTACTGTAGACATTATAAAATATTTAGGAGTCTACCTCCGAAAACAAACCCAGCAACTCTATGAACACAATTATCAAACACTTTTCACGCAAATAAAATCAGATCTAAATAATTGGAAAAACATCTGTTGCTCATGGGTAGGCTGAGCTAATATAATAAAAATGACAATTCTACCTAAGTTAATTTACTTATTCTGTGCCATACCAATCAAGCTACCAAAAAATTACTTTATAGAGTTAAAAAAAAATAACAAAATTCATTTGGAAGAACAAAATGCCCAGAATATCAAGAGAACTAATGAAAAGAAATGCAGGGGAAGGTGGCCTAGCCATTCCAGATCTTAAATTGTATTACAAAGCAGCAATCATCAAAACTGCTTGGTACTTGGCTAAGAAATAGAGTGGTGGATCAATGGAATAGGTTAAATATGCAAGACACAGTAGTCAATGACTATAGTAATTGAGTATAGTAATATAGTGTATAGTATAGTATATAGTATAGTAATATAGTATATAGTATAGTAATATAGTAATATAGTATAGTAATAGAGTATGGTAATATAGTATGGTATAGTAATATGAAAAGCAAAATAGATAATTTTGATTACATTAAATTGAAAAGTTTTTGCACAAAGCCAACAAATGCAAATCAAAACAACTCCCCCAATTGATGGGCATCCTCTCAATTTCCAATTCTTTGCCACCACAAAAAGAGCTGCTATGATTATTTTTGTACATGTAGGTCCTTTTCCTGTTTGTGTGATCTCTTTGGGATATAGCCCTAGAAGTGCTATTGCTGGGTCAAAGGGTATGCACATTTTTATAGCCCTTTGGGCACAGTTCCAAATTGCTCTCCAAAATGGTTGGATCATTTCACAACTCCACCAACAATGCATTAGTGTTCCAATTTTCCCACATCTGCTTTAACATTTATCATTGTCTTGTTTTGTCATGCTGGCAAATGTGATAGGTTTGATATGGTACCTCAGAGTTGTTTTGATTTGTATTTCTCCAATCAACAGTGATTTAGAGCATTCTTTTCATATGATTATAGATGGCTTTCATTTCTTCATCTGAGAACTGCCTGTTCATATCCTTTGACCATTTATGCACTGGGGAATGACATGTATTCTTATAAATTTGACTTAATTCTCTCTATATATTAGAAATGAGGCCCTTATCAGAGACACTAGTTGTAAAAATTCTTTCCCAATTTTTTACCTTCCTTCTAATCTTAGTTGCTAATATTTTGTTTAAAATTTTTGCATCTATATTCATTAGCAAAATTGGTCTATAATGTTCTTTTACTCTTCCTGGTTTAAGTATCAGTACCATATTTGTATCATAAAAAGAATTTGGTAATACTCCTTGTTCACCTATTTTACCAAGTAATCTATATAGTATTGGAATTAATTGTTCTTTAAATATTTGATAGAATTTGCATGTAAATTCATCTGGCCCTGGAGATTTTTTTCCTAGGGAGTTCATCAATGACTTGTTCAATTTCTTTTTCTGAGATGGGGTTATTTAAGTATTTTACTTTCTCTTCTGTTAATCTTGGCAATTTATATTTTTGTAAATATGTATCCATTTCACTAAGATTGTCAAATTTGTTGACATATAGTTGGGCAAAATAATTCATAATTACTGTTTTAATTTCCTCTTCCTTGGTGGTAGCTTCACCCATTTCATTCTTGATACTAGTAATTTGGTTTTCTTCTTTCTTTTTTTTAAATTAAATTAACCGAAGGTTTATCTATTTTATTGGTTTTTTTTTTCATAAAACCAGCTCTTAGTTTTATTTGTTAGTTCAATAGTTTTCTTAATACCAATTTTATTAATTTTTCCTTTGGTTTTCAATATTTCTAATTTCATGTTTAATTGAGGATTTTAAATTTGTTCTCCTTCTAGTTTTTTTAGTTTTGTGCCCAATTAATTGATCTCCTCTTTTTCTATTTTATGTATGTAAGCATTTAGAGATATAAAACTTCCCCTAAGAACTGCTTTCGCTGCATCCCATAAGTTTTGGTATGTTGTCTCATTATTGTCATTCTCTTGAATGAAATTATTGATTGTTTCTATGATTTGTTGTTTGGCCCAATCATTTTTTAAGATTAGATTATTTAGTTTCCAATTATTTTTTAAGTCTATCTTTCCATGGACCTTTATTACATATAATTTTTATTGCATCATGATCTGAAAAGGATGCATTTAATATTTCTGCCTTTCTGCATTGGATTGAGGTTTTTATGCCCTAGTACATGGTCAATTTTTGTGTATGTGCCATGTACCACCAAGAAAAAAAATATATTCCTTTCTATCCTCATTCAGTTTTCTCCAGAGGTCTATCATACCTAACTTTTCTAATGTTCTATTCACCTCCTTAACTTCTTTCTTGTTTATTTTGTGGTTAGATTGATCTAGTTCAGATAGGGGGAGGTTGAGGTCCCCCACTAGTATAGTTTTGCTGTCTATTTCTTCTTGTAACTCCCTGAACTTCTCCTCTAAGAATTTGGATGTTATACCATTTGGTGCATATATGTTTAGTAATGATATTACTTCATTGTCTATGGTGCCTTTCAGCAGGATGTAGTTTCATTCCTTATCTCTTTTGATAAGATCTATTTTTGCTTTTACTTTGTCTGAGATCAGCATTGCTACCCCTGCTTTTTTTTTTTTACTTAAGCTGAAGCACAATATATTCTGCTTCAGCCTTTTATCTTTACCCTGTTTGTGTCACTCTTTTTCAAATGTGTTTCCTGTAAACAACATATTGTAGGATTATGGTTTTTAATTCATTCTGCTACTTCCATTTTATGGGAGAGTTCATCCCATTCATATTCACAGTTTTGATTAATATCTGTGTCTTTTTCTCCATCCTTTTTTCCCCTATTTACACTTCTCTTTCTCCTTTCTCCTTTCCCCTCCTCACTAGTGTTTTGCTTTTGACCACAGCCTCCTTCAGTCCCACCTCCCTTCTATTAGCCCCTTTCCTTTTCTTCCCCTTTACCCTTACTGCTTCTTCCCTCTCTTCTAACCACCCTCCCTTTTCTTTCCCTTTTTCCCTCCTACTGCCTATAGGGCAAGTTAGATTTCTATACCTAACTGATTATGTTATTCCCTTCTTGAGCCAAATCTGATGAGAGTAAGGTTCAAACAATGCTCATCCCCCTCCCTTCTTTCCCTCTGCTCTAATAGGTTTTTGTGTCTTTTCCTGTAATGTAATTTACCCTTGTCTGTCTCCTCCTTTCCTTTTGTCTCAGTACTTTTTCTTAGATCAAATTAATCATCTTACTTGGATCCATTTAACCCACTTGATTAGATTTTTTTTATCATTACATCAAAGTCAACTTACATCCACCCCCTTTATGTATACTCCTTTAACATGGTATAATAACAATACAGTTCTCAAGAGTTATAAGTGTCATCTTCCCTTGTAGGAATGTAAACAATTTGCCCTTATTAACCACATATTGTATCTTTCTGTCCCATTTCCTTTTTATGTCTCTCTTGAATCTTGTACTTGAAGATCAAATTTTTTGTTGAGCTCTGGTCTTTTTATCAGGAAGGTTTGGAAGTCCCCTATTTCATTGAATATCCATCTCCTCCCCTGAGAAATCATGCTCATTTTTGCTGGGTTGTTCATCCTTGGCTACAATCCAAGCTCCTTTGCCTTATGGAATATCATGTTCCATGCCCTACGGTCTTTTGATGTAGAAGCTGCAAAGTCCTGTATAATCTTGACTGTGATTCCATGATGTTTAATTTGTATCTTTGTGGCTGATTGCAATATTTTCTCTTTAATCTGGTAATTTTGGAATTTGGCTATTATATTCCTTGGCATTTTCAATTGGGGATCTCTTTCAGGCAGGGAGTGGTGGATTCTTTCTATGCTTATTTTATCTTCTGGTTCTAGGACTTCAGGGCAGTTTTCCTTTATGATTTCCTGAAAGATACTATCCAGTATTTTCAGGTAGGCCAATATTTTTTAAATTGTCTCTCCTGGATTGGTTTTCCAGGTCAGTTGTTTTACCCAGGAGGTATTTTACATTTTCATCTAATTTTTTTTCATTTTTTTTGTTTCTGTTTGACTGATTCTTTCTCTCTCATAAAGTCATTAGTTTCCATTTGTCCAATTCTAATTTTTAACATATTGTTTTCTTCTGTTAGATTTTGTACTTTTTTCTCCACTTGGCCAATTGTATTTGTTAAGGACTCCTCTACATCTCTCATTTGACTTTTAAAATCCTTCTTGAGCTGTTCTAAGAAGGCTTTTTGGGCTTCAGACTAGTTCATATTCCCTTTTGATGTTGCAGATTTGGGTTTGTTGACAATGCTGTCTTCTTCAGACTTTCTGTCTTGCTCTTCACTCTTCTCATAATATGAATCTATGGTATGTTTCTTTTTACTCATGGTGTTTCTTTATTTCCCATTCTTTAAAGAGATTAAGCTCTCCTGCTGGAGAGGAGGGGGCACTGACTGAAGCTTCTAGTGTTGGGAGCCTAGGTCTTGATCACTGACTTTGTGCGCTGGGGCCTCTTATGTTGGTAATTGGAAGTTGTATGGTTCTGGCAGCTTATCTGGTGTTTGGCTGGAATCAGCAATGCTGCAACTTTCAGGGAATTCTAGTTTGCCTGCTTTTCCTTTCCTTTAGCTTTCTCCAGCTCCTTTTAGATGGGTGTGGCAGGGTGTTTATCTGCCTGGGGCCCCTTGCAATGCTGCCTCCCTTAGATCTGCTGAGGCACTGGGAGAGTCCTTTGCTGTAGAATGCCGAGGCACCTGGTGTTTTTCTGAGCTGGTTTCCACTGTTTCCCCCACTCTCACTGAGGCACTCAGAGGCTCAGCTGTTGGCGTTTGCCTGCTTGAATAGAAAGTCAAATTTTCTGTTCAGCTCTGTTCTTTTTATCAATAATGTTTGAAAGTCCTCTATCTCATGGACAATCCATCTTTCTCCCTGAAAGATTATACTCAGTTTTCCTGGGTAGGTGATTTTTTGTTATAATCCTAGCTTCTTTGCCCTCCACAATATCATATTCCAAGCTCTTTGATTCTTTAAGGCAGAAGTTGCTAAATCTTGTGTTATCCTGACTGTGGCTTCACAATATTTGAATTGTTTCATTCTGGCTGTTTGCAATATTTTTCTCCTTGACCTGGGAACTCTGGAATTTGGCCATAATATTCCTGGCAGTTTTTTTTTTAATTTGGGATCTCTTTCAGGAGGTGATCAGTGTATTTTTTCAATTTCTGTTTTACCCTCTGATTCTAGAATGCTAGGACAGTAGTTTTCCTTCATGATTTATTTTTTATAATATACTAAAATTGATGGGATACAGCCAAAGCAGTACCTAGAGGAAAATATCTTTCTCTAAATTCTTACCTCAGGAAAATTAGAAAGAGCAGATTAATGAACTGGCCATGCAACTTTAAAAACTAGAAGAAGACCAAATTTAATCCTCAATTGGGCACTACAGTGGAAATCCTGAAAATCAAAGGTGATATTAATAAAAAATAAAACTAGGAGTTGGTTTATGCAAAAGAAAAAAACAAATAAGACAGATAAGACATTGGTCAATTTGATTATCTAGTATTTTATTTTTCCTTAGTTACATGTAAAAACAACATTAAACATTTGTTTTTAAAACCTTTAATTCCAAATTCTCTCCCTTCTTTCCTTTCCACCTCCCCCTCATTGAGAAGGCAAATAATTCAATATAGATTATACATGTGTAGTCATGCAAAACATTTCCATAATAGTCATGTTACCAAAGAAAATATAGAGGAGGCAGAGACAAGATGGCTGAGTGAAAGCAATTACTTGCTTGAGCTCTCTACCAAATCCCTCCAAATACCTGTAAAAAAATGACTCTAGACAAATTCTGAAGCAGTAGAATCCACAAAAAGACAGAGTGAAACAAATTTTCACCCCAAGACAACCTGGATGGCTGGTTAGAAAGGTATATTGTGCCAGGTAGGGAGAGGAGTGCAGTTTGGCATGGGCACACAGGCCACAGCAAACCTGGAGCAGGCCTCAGAGGACTGAATCGCGGGCAGCTGTGGCAGTTTCCAGACTTCTCAACCCATGAATGCCAAAGACAACTTGGAAGGTCAGTGGGAAAAGTCTGTGACTGTGGTGAGAGAGGAGATAGGTCTCAGCTGCAAGTCTCAAGCATGGCCAGGGCCATGGCTGCTTCCTGAGCTTCTGGTCTACAGACTGAAGGGGAATCGAGTGACTGATCAGAGTGGGATTTCAGGGATCTCTTTGCCAGTGCTGAGGCAGGAATCTCTTGCTTTGCCCGTGCTTGGATATGGGTAACAGTTCTGAGGGGTGGTCGTAGGGTGAGGTGGAGTGCTGGTGTGGTGGAGAGGAAACACCTTGCCCCTTATTATACCACCTTAGAAGAACTGAAAATTTACAGGTCCTTAGAAGTGTCTCTGGAAACAGCTGTACAAACCCCTGAAGCTTGGGACAGTGCATTCTTCACATTGGAAGCAGACTCTTACTTTAACAAAGAGTTTAAAACTCAAGTAATTGGCCAGGATCATGAGTAAGCAGTGCAAAAAGAGTCAGACTATATTATCTTACTTTGGTGACAAAGAAGATCAAAACATACAACCAGAAGAAGACAACAAAGTCAAAGTTCCTACATCCAAAGCCTCCAAGAAAAATATGAATCAGTCCCAGGCCTTGGAAGAGCTCAAAAGTGATTTTGAGAAGCAAGTAAGAGAAGTAGAGGGAAAACTGGGAAGAGAAATGAGAGTGATGCAAGAAAATCATGAAAAACAAGTCAATATCTTGCTAAAGGAGAATCAAAAAAATACTGAAGAAAATAACACCTTAAAAAATAGCCTAACCCAAATGGCAAAAGAGGTCCAAAAAGCCCATGAGGAGAAGAATGCCCTAAAAGGCAAAACTGGTCAAATGGAAAAGGAAGTCCAAAAGATTACTGAAGAAAATACTTCCTCAAAAATTAGAATAGAGCAATTGGAAGCTAGTGACTTTATGAGAAATCAAGGCACTGTAAAACAAATCCAAAAGAATGAAAAATTACAAAACAATGTGAAATATCTCATTGGAAAAACAACTGACCTGGAAAATAGATCCAGGAGAGAGAATTTAAAAATTTTTGAACTATCTGAAAGCCATGATCAAAAAAAGAGCCTAGACATCATCTTTCAAGAAATTGTCAAGGAAAACTGTCCTGATATTTTAGAACTAGAGGGCAAAATAGAAATTGAAAGAATCCACCAATCTCCTTCTGAAAGAGATCCCCAAAGAAAAACTCCTAGGAATATTGTAGCCAAATTCCAGAGTCCCCAGGTCAAGGAGAAAATATTACAAGCAGCCAGAAAGAAACAATTCAAGTATTGTGGAAACACAATTAGGATAACACAAGATTTAGCAGCTTCTACAGTAAGGGACTCCAGGGCATGACATATAATATTCTGGAGGGCAAAGGAGATAGGATTACAACCAAGAATCACCTACCCAGCAAAACTGAGTATAATCCTTCAGGGGAAAAAATGGTCATTCAGTGAAATAGAGGACTTTTAAGCATTCTTAATGAAAAGACCAGAGTTGAATAGAAAATTTGACTTTCAAATACAAGACTCAAGTGGAACATGAAGAGGTAAACAGGAAAGAGAAATCATAAGAGATTTATTAAGGTTGAACTGTTTACATTCCTGCATGGAAAGATGATATTTGTAACTCCTGAGACTTTTGTCAGTATTAGGGTAGTTGGAGGTAAAAAATTATATGTATGTATAGATAGATAGATAGATAGATAGATAGATAGATAGATAGATAGATAGATAGATAGAGAGCACAAGGTGAGTTGAAGATGAAGGGGTCATATCTAGAGAATAAAATTAAGGGGTGAGAGAGGATTATATGAGGAGAAGGAGAAAGGGAGAGGTAGAACAGGGTAAATTATCTCACAAAAAAACAGAAAAGAAAAGGGTCTTACAGTGGAGGGGAAATGGGGGAAGGTGAGAGGGAATAAGTGAATCTTATTCTCATAGGATTTGACTTAAGGAGGGAATAATATACACACTCAATTGGGTATGGAAATCTGTCTTACTCTACAGGAAAATGGGGGGAAAGGAGACAAGAGAGTAGGAGGATGATAGGAGGGCAGATTGGGAAAGGGGGTAATCAGAAGCAAATACTTATGAGGATGGACAGGGTCAAAAGAAAGAATAGAATAAATGGGCGGGTGGGATAGGATTAAGGGAAATAGAGTTAGTTTTTCACAGCATGTCTACTATGGAAGTGTTTTGCATAACTGCACATATATAACCTATATTGAGCTGCTTGCCTTTTCAATGAGGGTGGGACGGGAGGGAGGAAGGGAGAAAATTTGGAGCACAACGTTGTAAAAACACATGTTTAAAAAAATGTTTTCACATGCAACTGGGAAATAAGAAATACAGGAAATGGGGTACAGAAATCTATCCTTTCCTACAGGAAAATAGAAGGGGAAGGGGATAAGAGAAGGGGGAGAGAGATAGAAGGGAAGGCAGACTACAGGAAGGGGTATTTAGAATGCGTGCCATCTTGGGGGGGGAGGGCAGGATGGGGTGAACATTTGGAACTCAAAATCTTGTGGAAGTAAATGTTGAAAACTAAAAATATATAATTTTTTTAACAAAAAAAGAAAATATAGAGAAAAAAGAGTAAGAAAAATAAAGTTTAAAAAAAGTATAATTCAGTCTGTATTCAGACATCATTAATTCTTTCTCTGGGGATGAATAGCATTTTTCATCATAAGTCCTTCAGAGTTTTCTTGGATCACTGTATTGCTGAGAAAAACTAAGTCATTCGCCACTGATCTTCTTACAATATTGCTGTTACTTTGTATGGAGTGCATATCACTTTGCATCAGTCCATACAAATCTTTCCAGGTTTTTTCTGAGATTATCCTGCTCATCATTTCTTATAGTACTATAGTATTCCATCATAATCACATACCACAACTTGTTCAGCCATTCCCCAATTATGGGCATGCCCTTGATTTCTAATTCATTACCCACTGAAAAGAGCCACCATAAATATTTTTGTAAATATAGCTCCTTTTTCTTTTTGTTTTGTTTTGTTTTGTTTATCTCTTTTAAGAAACAGTCCTAGCAGTGGTATTGCTAAACCCAAGGCTATGTAGGACAGTGACATGGAACTGATTATAGCCAAAGTAACAGAGTCCTACCACAGTGCCAGCAAAAAAGAGCCCTGTAGTCTCCTTCTGACCATTTGTTTGACCCCCTTACCATCTGTGGGTTGCGGAGCTCTGGACACATCCACTGCTGCCAGTGATACAGTCACTCCAAGGCAAGCTCCAGGTTTTCTGGGGCCCAGTCTGCATCTGCACTGATATGGCTCATGCTAGACTGCACTCCTCACTCACCCTGGTGCAACAGATCTTTCCTGTGACCTTTCAAGTTGTCTTGGGCTGGAAATTTGTTTCACTCCATCTTTTTGTGGGTTCTGCTGCTATAGAATTTGTTTAGAATCATTTTTAAGATATTTGGAGAGGTTTATGGAAGAGCTCAGGTAAATCCTTGCCTTTACTCCATCATCTTGGCTCCACCTCTAATAATTTCTTGAAATATAATGTCTTGGCTCTTTTCTGATCATGGCTTCAGGAAATCCAATAATTTTAAAATTATCTTTCCTGGATCTATTTTCCAAGTCAGTTTTTTTTCCAATGAGATATTTCATTGTCTTCTTTTTTTATTATTACTTTGTTTTTCTTTTATTGTTTCCTGATTTCTCATAAAGTCATTAGCTTCCATTTGGTGCATTCTAATTTTTAGGAAGATTATTTTTTTCAGTGAGTTTTTGAATGTCCTTTTCCATTTGGCCAATCCTGCTTTCTATGGCATTCTTTTCCTCATTGGCCTTTTGTACCTCTTTTACCATTTGGCCTAGTCTTTTTTTTTTTTAGGTGTTATTTTCTTCAGTGACTACTAATTCAGTAACTCCCAAGACCCGCTTTGGTTAGCTGGGGCTGTGGCTTTGCTGGCATGGCCTTCACTAGACTGTGTTCCTCTCTCACTCTGCTGCAACAGACCTTTCCTTCCAACCTTCCAAGTAGTCTTGGGCTGGAAATTTGTTTCACTCTATCTTTTTGTAGGTTCTGCTGCTCTAGAATGTGTTTAGAGTCATTTTTAAAGGTATTTGGAGGGGTTTTGGGGTGAGCTCAGGCAAGCCCCTGCCTTTGCTCCACCATCTAGGCTCTGCCTCTTGACACCATTTGGAGTTTTCTTGGCACAGATATTGGAGTGATTTGCCATTTTCTTATGTATCTCATTTTATAGGTGAGGAACTGAGTCAAACAGGGTTGAGTGACTTGCCTAGGGTCACACATCTAGTAGTGGTCTGAGTATAGATTTGAACTCATAAAGGTAAGTCTTTTTTACTTCAGGCCCAACACTGGATTCACTATTACACCTACATTTTTCATATGATTGTTGATAGCTTGGCTTTCTTGGAAAACTACTTCCTCGTATCCTTAATCTCTTTATCTTTATTTCATATTTTTATCTCTTAATCTCACAATTTTAATTAGTTCCTTACATATTTTAGATAAGAGATTTTTATCAGAGATACTGGCCACAAAGACTTTTCTTTCTTTCATTTGACTACTTCTCTTTTAATTGTTATGGGAGAAATATCTTCTCTTTGAGTTTATGTGGTAGGTAACTTCTGACTATATGTATATATGTATACACACACACACACACACACACACACACATATATATATCATAATGCAGAAATTATTGAGGTAAAAACTTATGTCCAAGCATAGGTCTGGCCTCAGAGAAAACTTGAACAATATTTAGTATTCTTACAAGGCCTCTTAAAGGCAAAATTACATCAGAGTGACAGAGAAATAATTCTTTTACATATTGAAACCTAATACATTCCTCTTAGGCCATAAACATTAAAGAGAAGATAGATCCATGATCCCATTCTTCCTTCAATGTCATAAAAGCTAAACAAACTTAGATTCATAGTTTTATATACCCTCTAAGAAAACAAACCTCATCAAACAAACTTTATAGATAAATTAAGTCAAGTTACAGATTAAGCTACAGTTGGAAGGTTCACAAATAGACTGAATTAGGAAGAGGATTTACATATCACTAAGGAGTCAGTGACAGTTGAGACTCCTCCTCTTGCTTCTCATCTAAGGAATAGTTAAGGTTCCAAGTAAAAGAAAACGGCAAACCACTCCAGTATTTTTGCTAAGAAAATCCCAGGGACAAAAGTCCACAGGATCATATAGAGTTTGACATGGCTGGAGGACTAAACAACACATTTTCACATCCCATAGAACAGATTTTAGTCAGGTAGCCAAGAACTAGCCAACAGTTGCAGGAGGAATAAAAGAAAATCAAAAATTCCTGTAACACATTTTTAACACTGTATTTGCACAAAATCTTTTTAATTTTATAGAATCAATATTGTCCCTTTTATCTTGTGTGACTATATGGACCTCCTGTTTAGTCATGAGCTCTTCACCTGTCCAAAGATTTAAAAGTTAATGCTATCCTTCTACTCTAATTTGTTACTTATTATATCTACATCATGTATCCATTTAGAGTTCACCTTAGCATATGCTTAAAGGTATTGGTCTAAACCTAATTTCTGCTTTTTTTTTTAATATTGGTCTGCTTTACTCATGAGCACTTAATGTGCCTCCAATTATTTAGCTTTGTCTTTATTTCTGCAAAGATTATTTCATAGCCAGAATCATATTGCTCTGGGGTGCTTCTTGGTAGATACACTCTCAAATACTTATGCCTTCTGTGGTTATTTTAAATGGAATTTCTCTTTCTAGCTTTTCTCTCTTAGCTTTACTAGTAACACAGAGACAGCTAGCTGGAACAATGGATGAAGTGCTAGACATAGAGTTAGGAATATGTGAATTAAAATAATAACAGTAATAACATCCTAGAATTGTTGTGAGGATAAAGTGATATATTTGATACTATTTGTAAAGAGCTTAGCATAGTGCCTGGTACAGAGGAGGAAGACTGGATAGCTATCTGCTAGAAATTAAGTTTAGACCAAAACCTTATACCACATACCAAGATGAGCTCTAAATGGATATTTAGCCTAGATATTTACTAGCTATATGATCCTGAGTAAGTCATTTAATATTTGTCTGATTCAATTTCCTTATTTGTAAAATGAGAAAATAATAATAATAATAGCACCTACCTTGCAGAATTGTTGTAAGATAAAGGGATATATTTGATAATAATTGCAAAACATTTAGCACAGTGCCTGGAACATAGTAGGCATTTTATAAATGCTAATTATTATTATTATATATATTTGTGAGGTACTTTGCAAATCTTAAGGAGTTATATAAATATTAGCTGTTGTAATATGCAGGAATGCTGATGATATATATACAGTTATTTTATTTCCTACAACTTTGCTGAATTTGTTGTTTCAATTAATTTTTGGCTGATTCTTTAAAGTTTTCTAAATAGATCAGCATATCATCAGAAAAAAGTGATAATTTTGTTTCTGCTTTGCCTGTGCTTATTCCCTCTTTTTCCCTTATTTTATTGCTAGAATTAAGTATTTCTTTTGTTTCATTTTCGTTCAGCCATTTTTCAATTGTGTCTGACTCTTCATTCCCCATTTGGGGTTTTCATAGCAAAAATACTGGAATGGTTTGCTATTTCTTTCTCCAGCTTATTTTACAGATGAGGAATGGAGGCAAACAGGGTTGAGTGACTTGTCCAGGGTCACACAGCTAGTGAGTGTCTGAGGTCAAATTTGAACTCCAGAAGATGAGTTCCTGCCTCCAGGCCTGTCACTCTATCCACTGTGCCACCTAGCTACTCAGCATTTATGGCACAATGTAAAATAGTAGTGATAATGGGAAATTTTGTTTTATCTGTAATAAACAATGGAAAGTTCTCTAACTTTTCTTCATTACTCATAATATTTGCTATTGGAATATTATTTACTATATTAAGAAAAAGTCAATTTATTCTTATACTTTCTGGAGTTTTTAACAGAAATAAGCACTAGATTTTATAAAAACATATTTATTATAATCATATGTTTCATTTATTATTAACATAATTCATTATATTTATAGTCTTCCCTATGTTGAACCAACCTGAATTCTTGGTATAAACCCAACTTGCTCATAATCTACTTACTAATATATTACTTACATTTTTTTAATGTTCATTAGGAATAGTGGTCTGTAGCTTTCTCTACATGCTTCTCCCTTATTATGTATTGAGATCACATTTGTTCCATAGAAAGAGAAGGGTTCATTCTTTCCCTATTATCATACTTTATTTAGCATTGGAATTAATTGGTCTTTGAAATTTTGATAGAATTCACTTGTGAATCCATCTATATCTTTTATTTGGGAATTTATTTGTACCTTATTCATTTTGTCCTGAATGTGGAATTATTCAAAATAGTTGATTTATTATTTTGTCAATGGTTATTTTATATTTTTGTAAATATTCACCCCTTTCTTCTAATCAGTTTTTTCTTCTAATCATTTTCTTCTTCTTCTAATAAAATTCTTTCTTCTATCAATTTTATTAGTATATGACTAAGTCAAATTTCTTCTGATTGTATCTTTAACTTCCTATTTGATTGTTATGAGTCTTCCTTTTTTACTTGATGCAATTTGGTTTTCTTCACTCTTTAAATTAGATTAGCTGCTTATACCCTAGTTTTATTTACCAATTTAATGATCTTTTTCTTGCATTTTTAAAATTTGTTCCTTAATTTTTAGAATTTATATTTTATGGTTTATGAAGATATTTTTTAATTGTTTCCTTTTTTAATTGAATGCACATTTCATTGTTTTTTTTCTTTCTTTTATCCATGCAAATACACACACGTATATACATATATGTGTGTAAATATATATACATATGTATGTATGTGTGTGTGTGTCTCTGTGTGTGTATTCCCCTCAGAGCTTCCTTAGCTTCATCTCCTATAATTTGTTATGTTGTTTCATTATTGTCATTTCTTAATAAAATTCTCCATTGTTTCTACAGTTTCTTCTCTGACCTAACAGTTCTTTAAAGTTACTTTATTGAGTCTCAAATTAGTTTTAATTCTTTTTTAAATGACCTTTTTATTGAATATAACTTTATTATATTGTGATTAATAAATTATATGTATAGTGTTGTATTCTTACATTTTTGTGGAATCTTTATGCCCCAAAACATGGCCATTTTTTAATAAAATTTCCATGAACAGTTGAGATGTGTTCAAGTTTTTTTTTTCTATTTTCATTTAGCAGTTGTCGGGCATGTCATCTCTAATTTTTCTGAAGTCCTGTTCATGTCTTGAACTTTTTCTTATGTATCTTTGGGTTAGATCTAATAGTGATACATCAAGATCTCTCAATATTAAAATTTTACTATCTATTTCTCCCTCTAATTTGACTATTTAGGAGCTATGCTTTTTGGTATATAGATATTAATTATTGTCATTGATTCGTTATCTATTGTGTCTTTAAGTAGAATAAAATTCCCATGCTTAATTTTCTTATCATATCTATATTTACTATAGCCTCATCTGAAATCATGTTTGCTATCTGTACCTTTTTTTTAACTTCAGTTGAAACACCATAGACTTTCCTCTAGACCCTCATTTTAATTACATACGTATCTATGTGTTTCAAGTATGTTTCATGTAAACAACATATTGTTGGGTTGTATTTTCTAATCCATTCTTGTATCCACTGCATTTTATCAGTAAATTCATCATACATTCAGTGTTATGATTTTAAATGTATATTTTTCTCCATCTTATGTTCTTTCATATTAAAAAAAATCTCTTTGCTCCCACTTATCTCTATGTAAATTGATGGAAGACAGTAAATTCTCTATTCCATTAAAGGTGAATTTTTCATCTATAGAGTTACATTTAGGTCATTTTTAGTTGTGAGTCTTTATCTTTTGCCACTTGGAATAACATGTTCCAGATTCTTTTCTCCTTTAATGGAAGCTTCCAAATCTTTTGGAACACTTACTGGCTGCTTGGTCCTTGAACACTTTAATTTTGTCTGCTTGTAATATTGTTTCTCTGTCTTTATAACTTGATGACTTTTCATTTTTTTTTCAGAAGATGACAAGTGGATTCTTTCTATTTTGATTTTGCAATGTGGTTCTATGAGTTCTGGGCAGTTTTAATTTTATTATTTCTTAAAATATGGTATCTAGACTTGGTTTTCATATACATAATTCTTAGACTATCTCTCCTGGACCTGTTTTCCAAGCCAGTTATTTCTTAGCTTTTCTTCTGTCTTAAAAATCTTTTTTTTTAATTTTAGTTTAATATTTATCATTGTCTTATTGAGTTATTGTTTTCTGTCTCATCTTAATTTTCATCACTTTCAGGTCTTGGGTTAGATTTTCTAATGTCTATTCTAAGGTATTAATTCTCCTTACCATTCTTTATTACCTAGATATTTGATTTTATAACTTGTTTCATTTTTAACCAAATAGTCTTATAATCCTTACAGCCAGGACTTTTTTTCCTCCAAAGCTTTACCTGGACTTGTGAGTTTGCTATCCTCCTTGGGGTTTACTCTTTGGGCATCTATCCAACTAAAGTATGTCCTCATTAAAATGGAATTTTCCTTGGCTTACTCTTCACAGCAGTTTCAATATCTACATAGTGGCTAAGTCATTCTGATCATCTTACAATATTACTACTTTGTACACAATGAATTTCTCAGTCTATGCAAGTTGCCTCAGTCCATACAAGTCTTTCCAGGTTTTTCTGAGAGCATCCTGCTCATCATTTCTTATACTACAATAGTATTCCATCATAATCACATACTACAACCTTTTCATCCATTCCCAAAATGATGGGCATCCCCTCAATCTCCAATTATTTTTCCCCAGAAAAGAGCTGCTATAAATATTTTGCACATATAGGTCTTTTTCCTTTTTGTTTTTTATCTCTTTTGGGATACAGACCAATTAGTGGTTTTGCTAGGCCAAAGGGTATGCCTGGTTTTATAGCTTTTTGGGCATAGTTCTAAATTTCTCTACAGAATGGTTGACTCAGTTCTCAACTCCACCAAAAGTGCATTAATGTCTCATTTTTCCCAAATCCTTTCCAACATTTGTCATTCACCTTTTCTGTCCTATTAGCCAATCTAATATTTGTGTGAGGTAGTACCTCAGAATTGTTTTAATTTGCATTCCTTCAATCAATAGTGAGTTAGAGGTTGTTTTTTTTTCAAATGGTTATAGATAGCTTTGATTACTTTATGTAAAACCTGATTATATCTTTTGATCATTTATCAATTGGGAAATGTCTCTCATTTTTATAAATTTGACTCAGTTCTCTATATGTTTGAGAAATGAGGCCTTTATCAGAAAAACCTGCATCAATTTTTTTTCACAGTTACTATTACCAACTGTATTTTCCTCCATCCTATATGCCACACTCCTGTTTATGCTATTGTCTCTCTCCTTTCCCCCGTCCCTTCTTTGGAATTATTATAAGAAAGTGATGAAAATGTCCATGTCTCTTGACCCAAAGTTTCCATTAATAGATACATCTCGATCAAGTCAAAGGCAGAAACATAAGTCTCATACACACCAAAATACTCATAGCAACACTTTTTTTGTGGTGACAAAGAACTAGAAAACATAAGCTTGAGAGAAGGAATAGTTTATCTGTCAGATATATGAATAAGGGAAGAATTTAGAAGCAAACAAGAGATAGAGAGAATTAAGAGACATAAAATGGATAATCTTGGTTAAATTTAAAAGGTTTTGCACAAACAAAGCCATTGCAACCAAGATTAGAAGGAAAGCAGAAAGCTGGGGGTAATTTTATAGCAAGTTTCTCTAATAAAGGTCTCATTTCTCATATATATATATAGAGAGAGAGAAATGAGTCAAATGTGTAAGAATACTAGGCATTCCCTAAACAATAAATGGACAAAGGATCTGAACAGGCAGTTTTCAGAAGAAATCAAAGCTATCTATAGTCATGTTTTAAAAAAATGCTCTAAATCACTATTGATTAGAGAAACGTAAATTAAACCAACTAGGAGGTATAACACATTACACCTATCAAATTGGCTAATATGACAGAAAAAGAAAATAATAAATGTTAGAAGGACTGTGGAAAAATTGGAACACTAATGCACTGTTAAAGTTGTGAATTGATCTAACCATTCTAGAGAGTAATTTGGAACTATTCCCAAAAGACTATAAAACTGTGCATACTCTTCTGGGAGCCAAGATGGCAGAGTAAGCAATAAATCACTATAACTCTTCCATATTTACCTTGAAACAGACATAAAAATAGCACCCCAAAACAAATCCTAGAATGGAAAAACCAACAAAAATGAGGTGAAAAAAGTCTTTTAGCCCAAGAAACTTACATGATCTGCAAGAAAGGTCTTTCTCATTCTGGCAGCAGAGGAGCCCAGGACAGGAGAAGAAACAAGCCAGTAAGAAAGCAGCAAGCTCTACCTCAGCAAACCAGCAGTAGACTGTGAGTCCTAGTGTGGTGGAGCAGGCAAATGCCAACACCAGGACCCCCTATGTGCTTTAGGGGAACCTACAGACTCTACCTCCAAGAACTGCCATATGCTTCAGTGTAGCCTGAGGCAAACATGCACCCTCTAGTGGCCAGACATCCACATGCCTCAGCACAGCCCCAGGCAAACAGCTTCCAGAAGCCAGACCATCATGTGCTTTAGTGTAGCACTGGGGAAACACAGAAACACTCCACCAGTCTCAGAACATTCCACACACCACCACTAGGACCCCAGCTTAGCACCAGGTAAGCTGCTAGAGCCCTACAACCTCCAGCAGAGCCAGCCAACCCCACCCAACTCTCTCAGCACTGCATCAGACACAAGGGTTTCCATGGCCCTCAGTGTAACATCACTGAATCACCAGATAAACAGCCAGAGCCTTAAGCCACTGGCACAAGAAGCCTGAGACAGTGTCACTTCCACCCTGGGAGCAGAGCTAGAATTTAAAAGGAAAAAGGCCAAAGAAAAGTTGAGTGAAAAACAACAACAAAGAAAAAATAATCTGACCATAGAGAGTTATTATGGTGATAGAGAAGACCAAGACACAAAATCAGAAGAGGACAACAATGTCAAAACATATATGAGCAAAACCTCAAAGAAAAAAGGGAAGTGTTCTCAAACCCAAAAAGAACTCATGGAAGCTTTCAAAAAGCACCTTAAAAGAAAGGTAAAAAAAAAATTAGGAAAAGAAATGTGAATAATGCAAGAGAATTATGAAAAAAAGAATCAAAAGCTTGGAAAAAGAAAACAACTGATTAAAAAGTAGAATTGGCCAAATGGAAAAGGATGTACAAAAGCTAACTGGGGAAAACAACTCCTTAAAAGTTAGAATTGGGCAAGTGGAAGCTAATGACTCTATAAGATATCAAGATTCAATCAAAAAATTGAAAAGAATGAAAAAGTAGAAGAAAATATGAAATACCCCATGGAAAAAGCAACCAACCTGGAAAATAGATGAAGGAGAGAAAATGTCAGAATCATTGGACTACCTGAAAGGTGTAATCAAAAGGAGGACCTGGACAGCATCTTTCAAGAAATTATCAAGGGGGGACGGAGCCAAGATGGCAGAATAAAAGCCATGACTTGCTTGAGCTCTCCCCCAAATCCTTCCAAATGCCTATAAAAAATGGCTCTAAACAAATTCTAAAGCAACAGAACCCACAAAAAGACAGAGTGAAACAAATTTCCAGCCCAAGACAACCTGGATGGTTGATCAGAAAGGTATATTGCACCAGGCAGGGAGATAAGCGCAGTTCGGCAAGGGCTCATAGACCTCAGCAAACCTGGAGCAGGCCTCAGAGGACTGAATTGCAGGCAGCTGTGCCAGTTTCCAGACTTCTCAACCCATGAATGTCAAAGACAACTTAGAAGGTCAGTGGGAAAAGTCTGTGTCTGTGGTGAGAGAGAGAAGCGTGGTGGTCTCAGCTCCAGTCCCCAAGCGTGGGCCCAGCATGGCAGCTGCCTCCACAGCATCAGGTTGATAGACTGAGGGGGAATCAAGTGGCTGATCAGAAGGAAATTGCAAAGATCTCTTTTCTGGTGCAGGATTCTCTTGCTTTGCCCATGCTTGGATCTGGGTCACAGTTCTAGGTGGCGGTCCTGGGGCAAGGAGGAGTGCTGGCATGGGGGCTGTGGAAAGGAAATCCTCCTCACAGTTGCAAGACAGAAAAGAGTGTTTGTGGTCACTCATAGACCAGAATACCGGCCAGGAAAGGAGTAAACACCTTACCTTTGATCATAGCACCTTGGAAGAACTGAAAATTTATAGGTCCCAAGAAGTATCTCTGAAAACAGCTACACAAAACCCCCAAAGCTTGGGACAGTACATTCTCCACATTGGAAACAGACTCCTACCTTAACAAAGAGTTTGTAACTCAAATAACTGCTGGGATCATGAGCAAGCAGCGCAAAAAGAGTCAGACTATACAATCTTACTTTGGAGACAAAGAAGAACAAAACATACAACCAGAAGAAGACAACAAAGTCAAAGCTCCTACATCCAAAGCCTCCAAGAAAAATATGAATTTGTCCCAGGTCATGGAAGAGCTCAAAAACAATTTTGAGAAGCAAGTAAGAGAAGTAGAGGAAAAATTGAGAGTGATGCAAGAAAATCATAAAAAACAAGTCAACGGCTTACAAAAGGAGACCCAAAAAAATACTGAAGAAAATAACACCGTAAAAAATAGCCTAACCCAAATGGCAAAAGAAGTCCAAAAAGCCAATGAGGAGAAGAATGCTTAAAAAAGCAAAATTGGTCGAATGGAAAAGGAAGTCCAAAAGATTACTGAAGAAAATACTTCCTTAAAAATTAGAATAGAGCAATTGCAAGCTAGTGACTCTATGAGAAATCAAGACACTAAAACAAATCCAAAAGAGTGACAAAATTAGAAAACAATGTGAAATATTTCATTGGAAATACAACTGACCTGGAAAATAGATCCAGGAGAGAAAATTTAAAAATTATTGGACTATCTGAAAACCATGATCAAAAAAGAGCCTAGACAGCATCTTTCAAGAAATTATCAAGGAAAACTGCCCTGATATTTTAGAATCAGAGGGCAAAATAGAAATTTAAAGACTCCACCAGTCTCTTCCTGAAAGAGATCCCCAAAGGAAAACTCCTAGGAATATTGTAGCCAAATTCCAGAGTTTCTAGGTCAAGGAGAAAATAATGCAAGCAGCCAGAAAGAAACAATTCAAGTACTGTGGAAACACAATCAGGATAACACAAGATTTAGCAGCTTCTACATTAAGGGATTGCAGGACATGAAATATAATATCCCAGAGGGCAAGGGAAATGGGATTACAACCAAGAATCACCTACCCAGCAAAACTGAGTATAATCCTTCAGGGGGGAAAATGGTCATTCAGTGAAATAGAGGACTTTCAAGCATTCTTGATGAAAAGACCAGCACTGAATAGAAAATTTGACTTTCAAATACAAGACTCAAGTGAAACGTGAAGAGGTAAACAGGAAAGAGAAACCATAAGAGACTGATTAGGGCTGAACTGTTTACATTCCTGCATGGAAAGATAATGTTTGTAACTCATGAATCCTTTTTCAGTATTAGGGTAGTGGGAGGGGAAAAATTATATGCATGTATAGATAGATAGATAGATAGATGGCACAGGGTGAGTTGAAGATGTAGCGGTGATATCTGGAAAATAAAATTAAGGGGTGAGAGAGGATAATACTGGGAGAAGGAGAAAGGGAGAAGTAGAATGGGGTAAATTATCTCACATGAAACAGACCAGAAAAGGCTTTTACAGTGGAGGGGAAATGGGGGAAGCTGAGAGGGAATGAGTGAATCTTATTCTCATAGAATTTAGCTTAAGGAGGGAATAACAAACACAATTGGGTATGGAAATCTATCTTACCCTACAGGAAAATAAGGGGGGAAGGGTGTGAGGGACTGTCTGATGTTGACTACTGCCAAGTGGAAGTTGTGGCAAGATGGGGTAGGAACTGGGTATTAGGAAGTAACCGGAGCTCACACTCCTGAGGCAGTGGGCAGTGCTATTGGAGCTGTGATAGCTTGGGAAGGAACAGAATACAAGGAAGTAGCCGGAGCACATGCTCCTGAGGCAGGGGGCTGTGCCACATGGGAGTGGGATGGCAGAGGATGAGTTCCCTTTGCTTAGTCCCCTCCCTAAATGCAACGTCAACTCCAGACACCTCCTTCCTGTGTCCTTCCTGACTTCCTGGGTCACATACCTTCCCTTTGTGTAGCACTGACCCCAGATGCCTCCTCCCGGTATCTGGGCCTGACTTCCTAGGTCACGTACTCTCTCTTTGTCTATGCACTAATCCCAGATGCCTCCTTCCTGTATCCGGTCCTAGTCTCCTGCGTCACTTCCTCTCCCTTGGTGCGCTAAACTCAGACATCCCCTTCCGGTATCTGACCCTACAATCATTGACTAGTAGGAGGGCTGAGGAGGAGGGGCTAAGTAGGTACTTAAGGAACAGTCATGGTCGGAGCATGCTCTCTTTGCTCCTGCTCTCTTGCTATGGCCTTCCTGCTTGGCCTTGCTGTGATGGCCTCTGAATAAAGCTCGGGTGTTGGCACCTCCTGGTCGGCTCGTCTCTGTGTGTTTATCCGGGTAGTACCCGAAGACTGGTAAGTATGACTCTGGCAGCCTGCTCCTTATAGGAGGAGAGTGCACAGCGCAGCTGGCACAGAAGGGGGCAAGAGAGCAGGGACATGATAGAGGGGAGAGCAGATTGGGGGAGGGGATAATTAGAAGCAAACACTTCTGAGGAGGGACAGGGTCAAAAGAGAGAATGGAATAAATGGGGGTTGGGATAGGATGAAGGGAAATATACTTATTTTTTCACAACATGACTACAATGGAAGTGTTTTGCATGATGACACTTGTATAAACCTGCACCAAGTTGCTTGCCTTTTCAATGAGGGTGGGTGGGGAGGGAGGAAGGGAGAAAATTTGTAACCCAAAGTTTTAAAAACATGTGTTAAAATATATGTATATGTATATATATATTTATATGTATACGTATACATATGTATATATATATAGAGAGAGAGCTATATATATAGAAATTATCAAGGAAAACTGACCTCATGCCCTAGAACCACAGCACAAAATAGGCATTGAAGGAATCCACTGATCACCTCAGGAAAGCTATCCAAAAATAAAAACTCCAAGGAACATTATAGGCAAGTTATAGAACTAACAAGCCAAGGAAAAAATAATGCAAGTGGTCAGAAAAAATAACAATTCAAATATTGGGAAGCCACAATCAGGATTACACAGGATATAGCAACTACAGCATTGAAGGATCAGAAGTCATGGAACATAATATTCTGGAAGACAAAGGAGCTAGGACTAGAACCAAGAATTACTTATCTGGCAAAATTAAGCATAATGCTCCAAGGGAAAAATGATCATTCAATGAAAGAGAAGGATCTCAAACTTTCATTAGGAGACCAGAATTGAACAAACAAAAATGATCTCCAATATCAAGACCCAAGAGAAACCTAAAAAAGATAAAAAGAGAAAAAGAAAACATAAGGGATTCAATGGAGCTGAACTGTTTACATCCCTACATGGGAAGATGGTACTAGAAATTCTCAAAAATTGTGCCACTAATACTACAGCTAGAAGTAATATACAGAGACAAAGGGTACAGGTATAAGGAGAATTTGAGGGAATGACATAAACAATAAACAATAAATAAGGGATGAGAAAGAGGAGTACACTGGGTGCAGAAGGAAGGGAGAGATAGAATGAGGTAGATTATTTCACATGAAGAGGCATGAAAAACCTATTACAATAAGGGGAAGATAGGAGAGGGGGTAATTGGGCATTGCTTGAACTTTATTTTCATCAGTATTGGTACACTGGGGGATATGGTACACAGAAGCAAAATACTGTCAAGGAGGGAAAGGGTGAAAGGAGAGAAAGTATTAATAGGAGGAAAAGTAGGATGGAGGGAAATAAACAGTAATCATAACTGCGAATGTGAATGGGATGAAATATCCCATAAAAAAGAAATGGATAGCTGAGTGAATCAAAAAGCAGAATCCTACAGTATGTTGTTTACAAAAAACACACTTGAAGCAGGGAGATACACAGAGTAAAGGTAATGGGCTGGAGTAGAATCTACTTAGCTTCAGCTGAACTAAAAAAAAAAATCAGGGGTAGCAATTCTGATCTCAGACAAAGCAAAAGATAAAATAGAACTAACTGAAAGAGATAAGGAAGGAAACTAAATCTTGCTAAAAGATACCATAAACAATGAAAGAATATCAATACTAAACATATATGCATGAAGTGGCATAGCATCCAAATTCTTTTTTTTTAATTTAATGTTTTATTTTCCCCCAATTACATGGAAAAACAATTTTCAACATTCATTTTTAAAAATTGAGTTCCAAATTCTCTCCCTCCCTCCCCACCTCCTTCATTGATAAGACAAGCAATTTGATATAGGTTATACATGTGTAATCACACAAAACATATTTCTATATTAGTCATGTTTTAAAAGAAAACTAGACCAAAATAAAAACACATGAAAAATAAAGAAAGTAAAAAAAGAATACTTCAATCTGTATTCAGATTCCATCAGTTCTTTCTCTGGGGATTGATAGAATTTTCATAAGTCTTTCAAAGTTGTCTTGGATCATTGTATTGCTTAGAATAGTTGTCATTCACAATTTATCATCTTACAATATTGCTATGACTGTGTACAATGTTCTCCTGGTTCTACTCATATTACTTTGCATAAGTTCATGTAAGTCTCTCCAGGTTTTTCTGAGAGCACCTAGCTCATCATTTCTCATATCGCAGTAGTATTCCATCACAATCATATATCACAAATTGTTCAGTCATTCCCCAGTTGATGGGCATCCCCTCAATTTCCAATTGTTTGCCACCAGAAAAGAGCTGCTATAAATAATTGGGCATAGTTCCAAATAGTGCTACATAATGGTTGAATTAGTTGACAACTCCTCCAACAGTGCATTAGTGTCTCAATTTTCCCACACTGCCTCCAACAATAATCATTCTCCTTTTCTGTCCTATTTGCCAATCTAACCGGTGTGAGGTAGTACCTCGGCACTGTGTTATTTTGCATTCCTCCAATCAATAATGATTTAGTGCATTTTATATGGCTATAAATAGCTTTGATTACTTCATCTGAAAACTTTGTTTTTTTATCATTTGTCAATTGAGGAATGGCTTTTATTTTTATAAATTTCACTCATTTCTCTATGTATTTGAGAGGTGAGACCATTATCAGAGAAATTTGTCCAAAAATTTATTCAGTTATGATTGCTAACTCTATTTCCCACCATATCATTTCTCCCGTCACATTTCTTCTTTTCCCTCTCTCCTTTCACCCTGTCCCTCCTCAAAAGTGTTTTGCTTCTGATTATTGCCTTTCCCAATCCATACTCCTTTCTATAAACACCCCACCTTTTCTTATCCCCTTTCCCTCCTACTTTCCTGTAGGGTAAAATAGATTTCTATACCCAATTCAGTGTGTATGTTATTCCCTCTTTGAGCCAATTTTGATGAGAGAAAGATTCAAGAATTCTCTGCCACCTCCCCCATCTACCCCTCCCCTGTAGTAGCTCTTTTTTTGCTTCCTCTCTATGTGAGATAATTTACTCCATTATACCTCTCCCTTTCCCTTTGCTCCCAGTGCATTCCTTGTTCTCATGCCTTAATTTCATTTTTTAGATATCAGCCCTTCATATTAACTCACACCTGTGCCCTCTGTCTATATATCCTCCTTCTAACTTCCCTA
This sequence comes from Vombatus ursinus, assembly GCF_900497805.2. Lineage (NCBI taxonomy): Eukaryota > Metazoa > Chordata > Mammalia > Diprotodontia > Vombatidae > Vombatus > Vombatus ursinus. The sequence goes on along the minus strand of NW_020954571.1, from coordinate 17,800,525 downwards.
ATAATGAGAAATTTCTTACAAGTTGGAAGTATCATCTTCCCATATAGGAATATAAACAGTTTAACTTTATTAAGTCCCTTATGATTTCCCTTTCCTGTTTACCTTTTTATGCCTCTTTTGAGTCTTGTATTTAGAAGTAAATTTTCTATTCTGCTCTAGTCTTTTCCTCAGGAATGTTTGAAATTCCTCTATTTCACTGAATATCCATTTTTCCCCTAAAGCCTTATACTATGTTTTGCTGAGTAGGCAAATCTTCATTGTAATCATAGCTCCTTTGACCTCCAGAATATCATATTCCAAGCCCTCAGATCTTTTAATGTAGAAGCTGCTAAATCTTCTGTTATCCTAACTGTGGCTTCATGACACTTGAATTGTTTCTTTCTGGGTGCTTACAATATTTTCTCCTTAACCTGGGAGGTCTGAAATTTGACTATGATATTTCTGGAAGTTTTCATTTTGTGATCTCTTTCAGGAGGTGATCGGTGTATTATTTCAATTTCTATTTTGACCTCTGGTTCTAGAATATCAGAGAGGTTTTCCTTGATAATTTCTTGAAAGATGATATTTAGGATCTGTTTTTTTTATCATGGTTTTCAGAAAGTCCAATAATTTTAAATTAGCTTTCCTGGATCTGTTTTCCAGGTCATTTTTTTTCTAATGAGATATTTCACATTGTCTTCTATTTTTTTTCTTTCTTTTGGTTCTGTTTTATTGTTTCTTGATGTTTCAGACTCATTAGTTTCCACTTATCCAATTCTAATTTTTAAAGAGTTATTTTCTTCCTCCTTTTACATTTGGCCAACTGTATTTTTAAGGAATTATTTTCTTCATTTTATTTTTGTACATCTTTTTCCATTTTTTGTGCTTCCATTATCAAGCTGTTGGCTCATGACTATCTTGCATCATTCTCATTTCTTTTCCCAATTTTTTTCTACTTCTATTATTTGATTTTTATAGCCCTTTTTGACCTCTTCCAGGAGTTCTTTTGGGGCCTGAGACCAATTCTCATTTTTCACTGAGGCTTTGAATGTAGGTGTTTTAACAATGTTGTTCTCTTCTGTGTTTGTGTTATGATCTTCCCAGTCACCATAATTACTTTCTTTAGTCAGTTTCTTTTATTTGTTTGTTTTTTGCTCATTTTTCTAGCCTATTTTGTTATGTTTAAAGGTAAGCTCTGCTCCTGGGGTAGAGGGGGCACTGTCCCAAGCTTCTTGAGCTACAGGCTCAGGCTGCTGGCCTGGAGCTGTGCTGTGGTCTTCAGGGGGCCTCCTACTGTGCCAGGGCCTTCAGTAGGCTTGGTGTTGCACTGGGGTCCACAGTGGGACCTGACCATTTATCTGTTGCTGGTCTGGGACCTTGTGGGGGGACTTGTGAGGGGGACTGGTTGTTCACCTGGTGCATGGAGAGACCTAGTGCTGCTCTAGGGGCTACTGGGGAGGGGTATGAGGGATGTTCCTGCTGTTAGCTTGCTCTGGACTTCACTCCCCTTTTACCAGAGTGAGGCAACCCTTTCCTGCTGAATTTCCAAGCTGTCTTGGGCTGGAAAATTGTTTCACCTCATTTATTTGTTGGTCTTGCTTTTCCATAACTCATCTTGAGATGTTATTTTATAGTTGTTGGAATTTGGGAGAGTTCAGGTGATTTCCTGCTTCCTTTGCCATCTTGTATACCAAAAGTCCATTAACAAAGTAAAACAGGTACATAAAACTAATAATAGTGTGCAAGTTCATCTGAAAATGCAGGCAACATTTCACATCTGTAGTACACACTCCCACACACAGAGCTCTCTACTAAAAAAAAAAAGAAATCTATTTCCTATTCCTCCCACCTAACTTTCTGCAGCTTTCAATTTTCATCCTCACTACTACATCCCCTCAATGGTTCAGGAGAGGCTTCCCCTTGAACATTGCTGAAAGGAGGTGCTCTGGGAGGCTTTTATACTTTATCTTTTTCTCAATCTTCCTACTGGCTGCATGTTTTTTCTTGTGGTTTATTTAAAAAGATCCATATATAAATTCTCACCTTCCTCCATGTTCTTGCACCCTGTACTCCACAATCTCTAAAGCTCTCCCTCCCTTCCTTCTTTAGCCTTGGTGCTGATCTGATTCACAGGCTTTCATCCACACTTGGAGTGAAGTTCCCTTAGGACACTATTAAAGAGTTACCTCTGAAAGTCCATGCCTAACTTTTCATCAGCCATGCAGATCACAAGACCACCTTGAGCAGACTGTGGATTTTCAGAGAAATGAGGAGGTCTGGGAGAAAAAGGCAGCAAAAACAATCAAAGTGAACAACTGGGTTCTTGGTCTTCACTCATTTTTTTTTCCACAAGAATTACTTTGTGGTAGATTCTTTTATTTTTCTTCTTTCCATTATTGTTATTTTTGTTTTGTTTCGTTTTGTTTTGTTTTGTTTTTGGCATTTGGGGACTCTAATATAACCTGTATTATTAAGAGTAGAGGCAGGAAGTTGTCCCTAAATTACCCTGTCACTCCACTATCTCTCCAATATTTTAGGCTTTGAATACCTGCAAAGGTACTTTATCATTGAATGACAGCTGGGCATCTTGGGAATTATAGTCTCCCCTTCCCCAACATACTCTACTGTCATTTACCCCAGTGAGGCCACTAATCCTGGCCCTGCCTGCAGGATGTTACACTATGATCTTTACTCCCCAGTAATCTCTATGGCTAGCCTGTGTCCACATTTAGCATGTTCTCAGCCCAATTCTGACGCACTTTGAAAGAATTAGTCAATAGCTAGATAAGTCAATTCAATTGAGGGAGAAATTTGACCTTTGTAGAATTACTTTCTCCCTATCAATTTCCAATGGAAAATGAAAAGGAAAAGAAAACAGGGCAAAAAGAGGCCATCAACTTACTCTGAAGGCATGTGTGTTTGTGATTCTTAAACCACGTCTCACGGGAGAGGCTAAAAAGTCTCAATAAGTTCCAAAAAAAAGGAATCATAAATTGCACAACTACCTAAAGACCCCTGACCCTGGCTTGTCTACTACTAAGTCTTATAGTCATTAACTACCAGAACTCACCAGAAACAGGCAAGTCACCATACCATATTGGCTTGAGGACAGGCCAGCTGTGGATTGGGCCATAACCTACAAGCTATGAGGAAAAAAATTAACTACAGTAGTCGAAGACATGTCCAAGCTATACCTCATTCATTTCCATGAACATAAGAAGATGGTTGAATGAAGCTTCAACTTCTAAGAGGCCTTGGGAGCTCTGGCATGTAGCCAATGCTTCTGATGCAGTCTCCATGTAACTACTCTGGACATGATTTTTTCCAAAATAGCAATTTTAGGGAACCATAGATATCATCTAGTCTAACCCTAACATTTTACAGATAGAGAAACTAAGCTTTAGGGAGGTGACTTCTAAAGTCATACAATTATTTAGTGAAAAGTTAGGAATTGAGTCCAGTCCTAACCTCTGAACTTTCAGGCCAATGTGCTTTCTACTAACACATTGTCCTTTTCTTGCTGTCCCTGGAAAGCAAGGGAAAAAAAGATAATTTCTAAAACATCTCACATTCCTGATCTTGTCTAGACTCCTTACCTTGAGCTTTGGGCACCTAAGCACAGAATAATTTTGCTAGCTGCTCCCTTCTGTCATCCTTCTTTCTTTCCAACTCACCTCAAAACATATTTGCAGAAATCCACTCTCAGTCTTCACACATCACTAGGCTTCTCTAAATTTACTTATTGTCCCCATACAGCAACATAAATAATAATAATTGATATCTATATATCTTTTAGGGTTTGCAAAGAATTTTACACATATTTTATTTGAGCCTGATGGCAACTGCGTGAAATAGGTATTACAATATTACCATCCCCATTTTATAGATGAGGAGGCTGAGGATCATAGAGATTAAGTGATTTGCACATGGTCATGCAGTTAGTGGGATCACAGGTCATATAGAGTAGCAGAGATGGTTCTGACTGTCACATTTAAAAATACCACTATGCACCCCTTTTAAAACTGGATAAATAATCTCAGTCATAGAGTATCACGTTCATAACTAGGATGAAATTTCAGGACACATCATTCATTATTCTCTCTATCCAGAAGTGTCCTAAAGTTAGCTTGAACTGGCAACTGAGAGTTATTGTTATATTTTCACTGTGAGCATTTACATCTTGGAAATCAATATTAAAAATCGTGGCTTGATTTATTGTTTTGTGGATTGTCTAGACTTAAGAAAGTGATGGAGAATATATTAACAGTGACAATTAAACTTAACAGTATGTTATGGGTACATTCCATCCCACCCTTCCCGGAAGTTATTTGTTAAGCATTTATCAGTACATCTCTGTTCTCTACTTAATCTTTAGAACATCATAGGACCTGACCACAAACCCATATCAAATACCTGGAAAGATTGATACATTATATAGGGCCCTGTCCTTCAGGATCAAACAGAGCAAATCACAAAGGAAAGTAGGAAAGAGTATGACATCATCAGAGCTGAGCCATTACAAGCTACCTAGAGCCATCCTGGGCATTTACTTGCACACTTTCCTAAACACTTCAATGTGAACTTTACAAAAGATGAGCATTCACAAAGATAAATAATGGCTAAAAAGTATATAATGTTTCAAGGTTGTTAAAGTCCTCTACCCATATCATCTCATTTGATCCTCACAACAATCCTGTAAGTAGGTGCTAATATTCTCCCCATTTTACAGATGAGGAAACTAAGGGACACAAGCTAAGTGAGTGCCTAGAGTGACATGGTTATGAAGTGTTTAAGGCAAGATTCAAATTTAGGCCTCCCTGACTCTATGTTAAATATTGTATCTCCTAACCAGTAGTGTCAGACTCAGGTAGAAATAGGTCACTAAACTATACATAAGGATTCCTACTGACCACATATTGACTTAGACAACCACGTACTAATATTATCTGTGTTCTATTTTATTTTCATTTATTTTGTTAAATATTTTCTGATTACATTTTAATCTGGCTCAGCCCTTACTATGCAGAGAGCATTGCTGCTTGTTAGCTGAGTATTTGACACCTCCACCCCACACCATCTATCAGTTTTACACCGATTGTAGTCTGGACTTTACTTAAATATTTTCTGTTCTCTGACCCTAGACATAAGCACAGCTCCTAGAGATTATCTGTATTATTAGGCTGAGCTGTGTTCATCCACCCTGCTCTTTTGATAACACTAGTCCTTCTCTAGGCAAGGAAGCAAGATATTAAGAGGTTTATGTGGAGGGTTATGTGGAGAGAGCAGTTATCAGTTGGCCAGAAAAATTAAATCCACCAACATGAGCCATAAGATCTGGGTCAGAGTGGAAACAAGTTGACACCAAATAGAGAGACTCTTCTATGTCTTGATGATCAACAAATCAGTTTGTATACCTGTTTGCTCACCATGACCCTTTGCCTCTCTTCTCCTGGAATCCTGACATCTATATTCCTAAACCAAGCCTAATAACTTAACCTTGATTCCTACATTATAGATTCTGCTTAGCATGTTGACTTCTTAACTCTGGAAAATGCCTAAACTGATTACCCTGATTCAAACTGTTGGGAGAAAAATCCTGAGATATGTCATTGGGCCACAGAATAAATAGAATGTAGCTCAAGATCAAATAATGTCTAAAGCTGACATACTCTTTTTTTTTGTGAGGCAGTTGGGGTTAAGTGACATGCCCAGAGTCACGCAGCTAGTGAGTGTTAGTTGTCTAAGGCCGGATTTGAACTCAGGTCCTCTTGACTCCAGGGCCAGTACTGTATCCACTGCACCATCTAGCTGCCCCTGGACACACTCTTGATATGTGGTAAAGCTGAAGGTTTGTTTGGATTGGGGGTGGCCAATCATTGAGTAACAACTTTCACAATCAAGTGGGTTGGTGGTCCCTCCAATGAGAATCCCATCGCCTCTCTACATGCATATGGAACCCCAGATACCAGCAGGTATTAATTTCTGCCAAAGGGGAAGCTCACAGGCAAAGTGAGACTCTTGAGGCTTATGCTTTGAGGAAGTGAGGGGAGGGGTTGTATCTAAAACTTATGTTATTGTTTTATCTCCATCCTAGAAGAAAGAGTATTATTAATGTTGAGTTGCCTCTAAGACTTGAAGGACAGAATAGGAGGCAGCAGTGGTGATGGCACCCTATCCAGGAGAAGCATGTGATGGAATAGAGCTAAGAGGGGAGCATCTACAGGGGGAACTGCAGCAGGGATAGCCATCAGATCCCCGCAGAATTCTTCTAGTATATATTTTAGGACTAAGGACTACATATGGAAGGCCAAGCCTCTGCTATATAAGGCAAAGAACTCAGAATGAGTTCATCAGTTGATTATCTCTTAAAGAACTGAGAAAAACTATAGCAAGTTTTTTTTTATTTTCTTCAATTTCACCCTCCCTTTGATTGCTTGCTAATAGTTTTTAAGTGATTTTTCTTACTGTTTAAGTAAGTGACTTCTTTATCTTGATTTTGTTTCACATAAAACCCAGGGTTGATCATTCATGTTTTGTACTCCATGTGTTTATTCTTGGAAATAGGTAATTATGTAAGTCAGTAGATAGCTAGAAATGATAGAACTAAAAATGATCAAAATAAAAATAAGGTCAGGGTGATTTAACTTTGTTCTACTGATCAGATTTTGATATTGATTCAAAAGTCCTGAGCTATGGTTTTTAATGTTTTTCAATTTTATTAACAACTTGTATTTTTCAGTTCCTAAATTTGAAGAGAAAATAGCCCACATGGATTCAGGTCACCTGTTTGGCTAAAGCCATATGTGCTATTTGTTAAAGCCAAGTTGCTTTAAATGAGAACCTGTTCTAAATAGAGATTGATCTTTGGCTGTTTTGACAAAGCATCTAGGTACCAAGAAATTGCTGGCCCTAGGATCAGCTTCTCCTCCTCCTCCATAGAACCCTCAAGTAAAGGGTCCATCAAGAATGGAAGCTGAGCTCTCTGTTTGGCAGGCCCTGTCCTCAAGAGGTCCATGGTAGACTAGGACAAGCTGCCTTTAACATAGAACTTGAACTAAATAAATAATACTAATTCCATTTCATATATGTGTATATATATATATATATACGTGTGTGTGTGTATATGAAAACATTCCAGTTTTGTTTCACAATATTAAATTACAGAAAACAGTCAGTGATGCATAAAATTATAAACAATTTCATCCCAGGTTTATTGAGAGAGTCTCTACACACACACACACACACACACATACACACACACACAACCTTATTGTTTAGCTTTGGAAGTAAATGTTCAGAGACAATAAAAAATGGCTATATCCATAAAGTATTGTTTAAAGAGATTCCCCTTGAAAAAAGTCCCTTGCAGCAATTGCTTGCTGGATAGGGAAGGCAGGAAAAAATGTATTTTTAGATAAGAGGAAAACATCAATAAAATTTATTTTTTTCTCTCTCAACAACAACAAAAAAATCTCTCATAGAAAGTCATTTAAAATAAAAAGAGGCAAACTAGAGGATAAAGTTCAGAACCAAGATTGAGGGGAAGGTAAGGGAATATTCTAACTAAAAGGAATTTTACCAATTATGGGGGGAAAGCAAGGGAATTTTAAAATTCAGAGAAAGGCATTTTTCCTAGGAAATCATGAAGGTTAGCAAAGTCAGCAATAGAGAATTGGAAGCCAGGGAGTGGAAAGAGCTATGAAGGACAGCAGAAGATATCATCTTTTGGCTTTGGGTCTTTGACCAAAACTCCAGCTTCTTGTCCTTCAGTTCCTTTCCAATTGTAATATTTATATCAAATTCTAAGTGCTGTTTATTCTGATCATAAGCTGGCCACTTCAGCAAATCTTCCCCATTAGGATCACTGGAAATGAAATTGTTAGAATTAAACTTCACATTTATAGCAATGTTAGCAAAGAACTGGAAATTAATTAGTTGCCTATCAGCTGGGAAATGGCTGAGCAAATTGTGCAACCTGATTGTACTGGCATAGAGCTGTGCTATAAGAAATGAGCTTAAAAGAAACAGAGAAGCATGGAAAGATTTGCATAAACTGTTGCAAAGTGCAGTAACCACAGTCAGGCCACAAAAACACACAATTACTCCAACAACATAAAGGCAAAGAACAACTGCAAAAACAATTTTAAAAAATGAATGTTGTGAAATTGTAAAGAATAACTTAGCCCCAAAGAAGAGTAATGAAAAGATACCATTCCCTGATCATTTATAGAGGTGAGTGTACCGAGGTGTAGAATATCACATGTGTTGTTAAATTTTTTTTCATTTATATGTTGATCATTTTTACTGATTCTTCTTCCTTTTTGAAATTTCATATATACATATATGCACAAATATGTGTATATGTATAGTTATATATGTACATATGTATAAAGTGTATATATACAGTGTATATATATAGTTACAGTTGTAGTTATAAGGGAAGAGCTCTGGGACATAGATGGAGAAATATATGAGAAAAATCCAGACAATGTAAAAGAGAATAATAAAATTTACTTTTAAAAAGAATTAAACAGAAGTCAAATTAAAACATTTAAATCACTGTTTATCTTTTATCTTGGCCAGGCAAAATTAGACCAATACATAATTATCTTTTTCTAAGTTATTTTCCATCCTCAGTAGCAACTCAAGAGAAAAAGAATACAAAGATGAAGAAGAGAGAGAGTATGGATAAAAAGAGGAAGAAGTACAGGAAGAATAAGAGAGAAAGGGGGAGAAATAAAAAGAGGATGTAGAGAAAAAGAAGAGGAAGAATAAAAAAGGAAGAAGAGAAAGAAAAGGAAAAGCAGCAAGGAGAGAACAAAGGAACAGAAGTAGAAGAAACAAATGTTAAAGCACCAGAAAAAGCAGAAGATGAAAAATAAACATCAGATGAAATGTCAACAATAGAAAAAGAAACATCAGTAGAAGTATCAGCGACAAATATCAAATGAGGATAAAGAAGATTAGAAGAAGGAACAGCAACATCAGAAGCAGAGCAAACAAAAGGAAAAGAAGCAAAAAGAGACACAAGAGAAGTAGAAGAAGGGAGAGAAAGAGAAGGAACAGTAGGAGGAGATGATGAAAGCAACAAGGCACCATGGAAAGAGGAATGGCTTTGGAATCCAAGGCCCTGACCACTTAATTTCTATTTGGCTCTAGACAGTTCCTTAATCCCTCTAAGCCTCAGGGGCCTTATTTTTAAAAACAGAATGGAAGAAAACTACCCAAGATAGTGGAGTAGTGGAAATATTGTCAAGTTCTTCCTCACAACTCCTCCACAAAAATCCAGAAAACACATAAAATGAAGTTCTTCTTTGGAAATGCAAGGAAAATCATGAGTCACTTTTCAAGCCCAAGTCCTCCCGAGACAAACAGAGATGTTTGGGGACTCCGGGAACTGTGTGTAGCCAGGACACATTCTATGGAATCTGTCAGGTTAGGACTGAATGAAAGTTTGCCTGCAGTAAGACGAGAAGAGGACCCTTACCTACTTGGAGGGGCTTGACTTGATGAAGGAAGAAGGAACAAATGTTCTGTCTATTGAGCAAAGATCAAGTACAGAAGAAAGAAGCAGTTGTGTCGTTCTGACACCCCAACAGAAGAATGGGTATCAGCAACTGCCTCTAGCCTAGTCTGAAACCTACAGGGCAATTACTAGGGAAGGAACCCTAGGCCTAAAGTAAGCCTACAATTTTGTCATTCTGAATGAGCAGAGCTTTCCAGATATCTTACATTGGCTGAGTTCAGAAGCAGTCTATTGAAATTACAACCAGAAGTAAGTCCATAGGTATGTTACTCAAACTTAAACCCAGGTCAGGATCTGACAGAGGTCAGACCAGGAATGGAAGGATGGTCAGAATTTTCCCCGGATTACACCATGTGGGGAGCACTAAAATCTTGTAATTTCTCAATCTGAGCTGTTTCTAAGATCCTGGAATGTCACAAAACTCAATAATCTGAGAGAGCAACAACAGGACACAAGCATTGCCTAGGCACCTCTAGAAGTGTGCAAATCCTGGACATAACATAAAGTCCCAAGTCAGGAAGTAGGGTAGAAGAATGAGCAAACAACAAAGAATCCCACCATGAAGAGTTAATACGGTGACAGAATCCCTCAAGACACAAACTCAGAAGAAGATAATGACTTCAAAATACAGCAAAAAGAAAGAAAACAAGTATTTTTAAGCTAAAATGTTCAAGATAACAATTTGGAACGGTGCCCAAATAACAATTTATAATGGTGCCCAAAGGACTATATAAAACTGTATATTTCCTTTAACCCAGCAATACCACGACTAGGTCTGTATCCTATAAAGATCAAAGGAAAATGAACTATAAAAAAGAACTAAAGGAACAAAAACATTTATAGCAGTTCTTTTTGTGTTGGATTGAAGCATACTTTTTTCTGCAACAAGACTAATATGGAAATATGTTTTGCATGACTTCACATGTATAATTGATATCATGTTGTTTGTCTTCTCAACAGGCTGAAGGAGAGAATTTGGAAGCCAAAATTTTTGAGTGTTAAAGTAAAGTATATATTTTTAGAAGTTAAAATCATTTTATAGATGAAAGGAGAGTTGTAGGGAAAAAAAGGAAAAGAAGTGAGAGCTATGGAAGAATTAGAAAGAAAAGTTATAGCTTGCATAACAAGTATACAACCTTAACCAAGCAATATATTCCCTGAAAACTAGAATAAATCAAATAGAAGTTAAACCAATAACAATCTTTTTTAATGTCAAAAGTCTGTAAAAATAGAAGAAAATACAAGGCATCTCATAGCAAAAACAGCTGACTTGGCAAACAGATTGTACCAGGAGAGATAATTTAAGAATAACTGAAGTACCTAAAAGATATGACAAAAATTAAAAAGGGCCTAGACATCACATTTCAAAAAACTGTGATAGAAAAATGTTTAGATCCCTTAGTACCAGAGTGCAAAGTGAGAATAGAAAGATTCTACAGATTATCTTTTGAAAGAAACCCCAAAACTACCAGGAACATTATAGCCAAAATGCAGAGCTTCCATCTCAAAGAAGAAGTACTGCAGTCAACCAGAAAGAAAGAATTCAAGCACCAGGGAGATACAGGCACAGTCTGCCTGCTACACAAGATGTAGCAGCCACTCTTAAGAGGCAAAGAACTTGAAATACAATATTCCAGGAGGCAAAATATATAGGCTTACAATCAAGAAAAACTTATCCAGAAAAGCTGAGTATAAATATATACCATAAAAAATGGACCTTTAATTAAATAGAGACCTTCCAAATATTCCTGATGAAAAGATCAGAACTGAAATACAAATACAAGAATCAGGAGAAACATAAAAAGGAGTGAGCAATCCTAAGGAATAAAACAAGGATAAACTGCTTACATTCTAATATGGGAAGAAGATGCTTGTGTCTCCTCAGTATCCTATCATCATTAGGGATGACAGAGAGAGGCTTTTAAGTATTTTGTTAAATGTTTTGATTACCTTAAAAGAAGAAAGGAAAGGTAGGAGTAAATGTATAGACTGGGAAGGGAAGACAGAAGAAAGGTAGAGAAAATTATTGCACACAAATATGGTGCACAAGTGGAAAACTATACAAATAAGGAGGAAGGGGGTAGTGCAAGTTGATGACACTTGAAGTTCATTTTCACCAAGACTAGTCAGAGGAGGGAAGAAAACAGACAGCTGGTTGCAGAAATCCATTTACTCAACATGTAAGTAAGAAGGAAAGGGGGAAAAGAATTGAAGGAATAAAAGGGAAGGTAGATTAAGGGAGGAATTAGTCATGAACAAAACAAACTCTATCATCAGAAGGAGATCTTGAAGTGGGTTTAAAAGGAAAGAAAAAAGGATAAGAATCTGTGATTAGCCTCTGAGTGGGTCAAAGACAAGTGGGGCAGGGAAACAGAAGCAGATTACATCTCACCTAGAGCACTGGTGCTGACCACACTTCTTTTCTTTGCAACTCTCTTCAAAAAGATAACAAAGAGAAGAAATAGAATAAAAGAATATATTGACAAGAAATTCAAAATTAATGATCACAATCATAAATGTGAATTGGATAAAGTCACAAATAAAATGGAAGAAGACAGTAAAAAAGATTTGATGGAATTTTTACCTTCTAGTAAAAATGGAAGAGTATTAGAAAGAAAATTCAAAAAATATTTTGCTTACAAAAATATACTTGAAAGAATATACATTCAGAATTAAAATAAGGAGATGGAATAAAATCTATTATGCTTTGACTGAAATAAAAAAGGCAAGGGTAGCAAGTCTGAACAGAGACAAGGTAACAAAAAAATAATCAAAAGAGATAGACAGGTAGATTATATTTTGTTGAAAGTTACCAAAGACAATGAATTTATATCAATATCAAACATTAATGTCAAATGCCATAACATATGAATAATTACAGAAAGAGTTAAATGAGTTATAGGTAGAAATAGACAGTAAAAATAATAATAATAGTGGAGAAACTTAATGTACCACTTTCATACATATACAAGACTAAGCCCCCTCCCCAAAAAAAAGTTAAGGACTAGAATAGAATTTTAGAAAGAGTTAGATATGACAGATCTCAAGAGATGATTTAATAGGAATAGAAAGGAGTAAATATATTTCTCAACTGTGTATGGCACCTTTACAAAAATGGAAAATGTTGCAGACCATAATTCATTAAAAATTACATTCAATACATGATAAAAATTAAATGGAGACTAACTTAATTCTTTTTTTTTTTGCTTTTTGGTGAGGCAATTGGGGTTAAGTGACTTTCCCAGGGTCACACAGCTGGTAAGTGTCAAGTGTCTGAGGAGACTAATAATTCTAAAGAATGAGTTGGAAAACAAAATTTTAGGAATAATCAGATAAGGGTAACAATAAGAAAACATAAAAAATTTTGGCATGCAAAGTAATCCTTAGAGAGAAATTAACATCACTAACAATTTTAATCAATAAAGGAAAGAAAAGATCAACAAATTTGGCATATAATTTTAAAAACTAAAAATTAAAATAATTTATAATTTCATCAAATGTTCAGAATACAAAAAATTCACAGAAATCATTAGCAGTTCTGTATGTGTTGGCAACAAAAGTTAGTGGGAATAGATAAAGAAATTGCATTAAAAAAAACCACAGAATTTATAAAATGCTTGGGAATCTACCTGCCAAGACACACTCAGGAATTAATTGAATACAACTACAAAACATTCCTTATATAAATAAAGACATATCTGAATAATCATAGAAATCATAATTTTGGGGGCAAGGTAAAGGAAATAAAATGAAAATGCTACCTAAATTGTTCTACCAATTAAATTACCAAAGGATTAACTTATAGAACTAGAAAAAAAATACATAACAAAATTCATTTGAAGGGAGAAATGGTAAACAATCTCAAGGAAAATAGTGAAAAATATGGGAAGGAAGGAGATCTCTAACACTACTACAAAGTAATAATAATCACAACAATTTAGTACTAGCTAAGAAAGAGAGCCTGATCAGTGGAGCAGATTAATTACACAATATTTCGTTGTTATTATTGTTCAGTCATTTTCTTTTTTTTTTAATGCACAAGGAATTTAATTAAAACTGACTAACTGGGTAATTTACAAGGAAAATCTCTGTCCCTTTCCTATCCTTGTTCCTTAAACAGGCACACACTTTGCCTTGGACCCCTTAGCTACCAGCAGAAAAGGGAACATTATTGGAAGATCACACGGAGTCCTAATAACTTGCACAGCTGGGGCTTGGTCCCAGAGGTAACATAATGTCCTGAGCAGTGCAGTGATGTCATCAGCAGGGATGGTTTCTCCTTTGTGTTGCTACCTGGTTATCCCCTCAATTTCAACTGTTCTACAGGGTCTTTTACAACAGTGTAGAGAGCTCTTTATGGCCCTAGTGCTAGAATGCTTTCAGCTCCTCTAAGGCTGAACCCCCTAGCTGCACCCAGGTAGCACAACAAAATTAATCAACTAACAAGTATTTATTAAGCACTTAGGATACACCAAATGCTATACAGGCTCTGCAGGGATAAGTATATATATATATATATATATATATATATATTTTAGTTTTCAACATTTATTTTCACAAGATTTTGAGTTCCAAATTTTCACACCATCTCACCCCTCCCCCCACCCCAAGATGGCATGCATTCCAAATACCCCTTCCCCTAGTTTGCCTTCCCTTCTATCTCATCTTCCCTTCTCTTATCCCCTTCCCCTTCTATTTTCCTGTAGGAAAGGATAGATTTCTGTACCCTATTTCTTGTATTTCTTATTTCCCAGTTGCATGTGAAAACATTTTTTAAACATATGTTTTTAAAACTTTGGGTTCCAAATTTTCTCCCTTCCTCCCTCCCCACCCATCCACATTGAAAAGGCAAGCAACTCAATATAAGTTATACATGTGCAGTTATGCAAAACACTTCCATAGTAGACATGCTGTGAAAAACTAACTCTATTTCCCTTAATCCAATCCTGCCCTCCCCCATTTATTCTATTCTTTTTTTTGACCCTGTCCCTTATGCGTCTTTCCCATTCTGCCCTCCTCTCTATCATTCCTTTACTGTCTTATCCCCTTCTCCTCCTGTTTTCCTGTAGGGTGAGACAGATTTCCATACCCAATTGAGTGTGTATGTTATTCCCTCCTTAAGTCAAATCCTATGAGAATAAGATTCACTCATTCCCTCTCACCTTCCCCCATTTCCCCTCCACTGTAAGACCCTTTTCTTTTCTGTTTTTTTTGTGAGATAATTTACCCTGTTCTACCTCTCCCTTTCTCCTTCTCCTACTACAATCCTCTCTGACCCCTTAATTTTATTCTCTAGATATGACCCCTTCATCTTCAACTCACCCTGTGCCATCTATCTATATATCTATCTATCTATCTATCTATCTATCTATCTATCTATCTATCTATACATACATATAATTTTTTCTCTCCAACTACCCTAATACTGACAAAGGTCTCATGAGTTACAAACATCATCTTTCCATGCAGGAATGTAAACAGTTCAACCTTAATAAGTCTCTTATGATTTCTCTTTCCCATTTGCCTCTTCATGTTCCACTTGAGTCTTATATTTGAAAGTCAAATTTTCTATTCAGCTCTGATCTTTTCATCAAGAATGCTTGAAAGTCCTCTATTTCACTGAATGACCATTTTTTCCCCTGAAGGATTATACTCAGTTTTGCTGGGTAGGAGATTACTGGTTGTAATCCTATCTCCTTTGCCCTCCAGAATATTATATTCCATGCCCTGCTGTCCCTTAATGTAGAAGTTGCTAAATCTTGTGTTATCCTGATAGTGTTTCCACAATATTTGAATTGTTTCTTTCTGGCTGCTTGTGATATTTTCTCCTTGACCTGGGGACTCTGGAATTTGGCTACAATATTCCTAGGAGTTTTCCTTTGGGGATCTCTTTCAGGAGGAGATCGGTGGGTTCTTTCAATTTCTATTTTGCCCTCTGGTTCTAAAATATCAGGGCAGTTTTCCTTGATAATTTCTTGAAAGATGATGTCTAGGCTCTTTTTTCTGTCATGGCTTTCAGATAGTCCAATAATTGCTAAATTCTCTCTCCTGGATCTATTTTCCAGGTGAGTTGTCATGACCCCATTAGAGGTTTTCTTGGCAAAGATACTGGAATGGTTTGCCATTTCTTTCTCTATCTCATTTTACAAGATGAAGTAACTCAGAGCAACAGGGTTAAGTGACTTGCCCAGGGTCACACAGCTAGTAGGTGTCTATGGCAAGATTTGAACTCATTAAGCTGAGTCTTCTTGACTCTAGGCCCAGCACTCTATCCACTGAGCCACTATGTCTATTACACAATAAACAGTGCAAGAAAATATAGTAGCCCAGTGTTTGATAAACTTATATGATGTAGTTATTGAGGAAAGAACTCATTGTTCAACAAAAATTGGGGAGAGGGAATTGGAAAGCAGTCTGAAAGGAATAAATATAGACCATGATCTCTCTGTAGACCAAGGTAAGCTCCAAATTTGTATATTACTTAAAAGGAAGAGTGACATCATGAACAAAATACAAGAAAAATCTATGGATAGAGGAGAAATTCATGTCCAAATAAGGAATAGAGAGGTTCATAAGAGGTTAAGTGGACAATTTTGATTACATAAAATTTTAAAAGTTCTTGCACAAACAAAACCAATGGAGCTGAAATTAAAAAAGAAGCAAGTAAGACTGAGAAGGATCTTAGAAGAAAATTTCTCTGATAAAGGGGTTAATTTGAAAATATATAGGGAACTGATTAAATCTTATAAGAATTAAAGTCATTTCCCAATTGATAAATGGTCAAATGATATGAACAGGAAATTTTCAAAGGTAGAAATCCAAGCTATCAATTGTCAGATGAAAAAAATGCTCCAAATCATGAATAATTAGAGAAATCAAATTAAAACAACCCTGAGGTTTTACCTCATACAAATGTCAAAATTGGCAAAAGAAAAAGTGATGAATGTTGGAAGGGATATGGAAAAGGAAATACATTAATGCACTATTGGTAGAGCTGTGGACTGGTTTAGCCATTCTGGAGTGCAATTTGGAATTATACCCAAGAAATTATTAAACTGTGCACACCTTTTACTCACTACAAGGTCAAAAAAAGATGAAAAGGATCTCTATGTATAAGAATATTGTAGTCCTTCTTCTTCTGCAGCAAAGAACTGGAAACTAATAGGTGGCCATTAATTGGATAAACAAATTATGGTATTAGAGTATGATTGAATGATATCATGCTCCAAAAAACAAAAGGAACTTTTTTAGAGAAACCTGGGGCTACTTGTATGAACCATTAGAGGAGGTGAGCAGAACCAGGGGAAAAATTTATACAATAACAACAATATTGTAAAGACAAACAACTTTGAAAGATTGAAGAATTTTGATCAATATAATGACCAACTACAATTCCAGAGGACTTATGATGAAACATGCTATCTAATTCCTGACAGGTCTGCAGATATATCTATAGATGTACATACATGTAATAATAATAACATATATACATACATGTATGCAAATATATACATACATATATACAAATATATATTTGTGTATAAATGTAGATAACATCTGTGTGTGTATATATGTGTGTGTGTGTGTGTGTGTGTGTGTGTGAAATAGCAAATGCCTAAGTTTTTTTTGACTTGACCATATGTATTTCTTACAAGGGTAATTATTTTCAGTGTGAAGGAGACAGAAGATTTGCTAATTCACATAAATTAAAAAGGAAAAAAGAATAAAGAAGAGATTGAACTAGATGAATTATATCATACCTATCAGCTCTAAATCTATCATCTTAAGAAGAAAAAAAGGAGAACACCCACCAAAAACACTAAGGTAAATGACCTACTACTTAGGTATTAAGTTCTCCCCTTCCTTTGTTAAAAATCTCACCCATTCCGAGCAAAGTTGGCCCAGTATTTCATCATTGTCCTGCTAAGTTGTTTCTCCTCTTCTGAAGCACCCTCTAAAGATGAATACCACAGATATTAGTGTGAGATGAATACAGTAAGAAAGAAAATTTGTCTTCAGTTCACACCCCACTCTTCCTTCACTTATATTTCCTCTTACCATCCTGGCTATTCTTAATCTTTTACTTTATATGGTGCCCCATCCTGATGTACCACACCAAGGCAATGCTTTGAAGTTGTCTATAAACCTACCTGGATTTTGTTTTAAGTCTTCTCAAGAATTAAATTTTAGGACTGATAATAATAGTTAGTAACACTGAAAATTCCACCCTTCTTAAAGACATTTATACATTAGCAGAATATAATAACTTAAAGGAATAAATGTCTAACGTAGACTCTCAGCTACCAACAGGATTGGCAGGAGAGAGATTTTGAGAATGCTGATGGATATTACTTAGGAACATTAGTTTTTAGAGCTGGAAAGAACTTCATCTAGTCCAATTCCTTTATCTTACAGATAAAGGAACTAAGTGCCAGAGAGGCTAAATGACTTGTCCAAGGCCATACAAGTAATAAGGAGCAGAGCTAGGATTTGAACCCTGAGCCCATTACTCCAAATCCACTGTTCTAATGATATTATTTTCAGCTTTGCATCTAAAGCCTGAGAATCCACAGTATTAACATCAAAGCCATTGCTAATAATAGCCCTTGAAAGGCAAAGGTAAAGGAAGCCTAGACTCAGATTTTTCTCTCAGTGTAGTGAATACCTAAATGCCAGAAGTTCAATGATGCCACCTAGAGAAAATGTGAATCAAAACCTGGAGGAAATTAGAGGCCAAAGCTCTACAATGGAAGTAATTCAATCATGTGGCCATATCATGAAACTCAGAAGTATCATTGGGCATTTTCATCTAGAACTGTGGAGATTTGTCCAAGTATGACATCAACATCTATCCTCTTCTCTCCCAAGCATCTTCCAAAACAAAGCAGATGATCAGGGCAAATTAAGCCTTTGGAGCTAAGCTTACTTGGACATTCATGGAAATGGTCCATTGGAAATACATTCAGAATTGGAGTATCTCTGAGGATAACTAGACCAACTCAACCTAAAGAAGAATCTTCTCAAGAATATCCACAAAAAAGCGATCATCCAACCTCTGATACAGGACCACAAATGATGAGAAGCACACTACCTCCAGAGGCAAAACATGAACACTTTTGCATAATCCTCATTGTTAGGAAATGTTTCCTTACATTGGAACTAAAATCGATCTCACAGCATGTTACATCCATTGTTACTAGTTCTGTCCAAAGAGACTAAGTCTAATACTTCTTCCACATGACAGTCTTCCAAATATTTGAGGATAGGCATTAAGTCCCACCAATATCGTTACTAGAGACTAAATATCCACAGGTCTTTCAACCATTCCTCATGTGGTATGGTCATAAGGACCCAATGATAGCATTAGGGTCCTTCCCATTTTCCTATGACAGGGATTACTTTTCCCCAAAATACAACAAATATTTTGCTAAGGTCTTATTAGCCTCTGGCTCCTTTAATGCAGCTTCCTGATCACCTAAAGACATTAAACAGTTCCACCCACATGGAATCCAGTCTCTCTGACTCTATGGATATCTGAACACCTAAAAATCACCATGATCTGTCCTATTGAGACAAGAGGATTACACATGTAGAAGCTAAATACCCCTGCATACTTATTACATGACCTTGCTATGTTAGGATCAAGTGAACCACTTTTTGTTAATGACTCAAAGCAATATCAGGCCTTATTTTGCCCTAAAATTGGGCTTGGAATAACAGGGTGCTGAAGTTAATCCTGCCCCTAACAGTCCTGTACCATCCTATTCACTTTCCTCTGGATAGTCTCCATCTCATTAATGTCATTACTAAAATGTAGTGCCCAAAACTGAAAAAAATATTTCAGGTGTGGTTTACCAGGAAAGAGAAGAGCCAAAATGTCCTCTATCTCCCATCTCAAAACTTTTCTTCTGTTAATGTATCCTCAATATTGAATTAAGCAAGAAGAGATGTTTGTTTGGTAGTGACATATAAGGTTTAAGACAGATTACCCAGTCAAGTTAACCTGGGACTGAGAGACAGAAGACCTGTGCCTTGGCCTCGTATCTATCAATTACCTGAGCCAAATCACTAACCCTCTCTGGTCCTTGTTTTCTCCCTATCAGTTTTGGATAATAAAGGCTAAATAATAAGTAGCCCTTATATCTATTTAGCCCCTTTATCCTAACAAAAGATCTCCATATCTTTTATCTCATTTGATTCTTTCTACCTCACAGGGTTATTGCAAGAATCAAGTTAGATTACAGAGGCTACTTATTATCCAGCCAATTTTTTCATGAGGCTTTTCTAGACAGCATAGGTCCATCACCTTTTAAAAATGGAGCCCCCAAGACAGGGAAAATGTCATCCCCATGGTCTGCCTTCACGTTTTCTGGTTTCATGTTTCCCCAAAAGCTTGACCGATGTTGAAATTCATACATGTAGGTTGGTGAACCTGAAGCTAAAAGGAAAGAAAATTATGGAAAATTCAACATTTCAAGCCTCCTAACCTGGATGTATTTACAAGGCTGGGGAGAGTTCAGAGGGGTCAGTGGGAAATCTATGAAAAACTTGTGATCTGCTACCTTATGTGAAATTAATTCCCACCTTTGATATTTATAATCTGTGTGACCTGTATGAGCAAAACACTTAACCTGCTTTGACCTTAGTCACCTTATCTGAAATGAAAGGGTTGAGCTAAATAGTCTCTGAGGTCCCTTCTATTTCTGGATCTGTGATGCTATGACACTCTCACCTCCAGCAATCATTTTGATCAATAAGCATTATTGGGTTCCTGACAAGTGACAGGCACTATGTCATACATTAGAGATACAAAGAAAAAACATTAAATAATCCTTGTCTTCAAGGAGCATACATTCTATTGAGAGAGATAACATATACCTATTATTCAAAAACTATTTGCATAGTATGTACAAAATATGAGGTAATTTTGGGAGGGAGGGCACTACCATCTGGAAGATCAGGAAAGACTCTACATAGATAGTAGTGCTTGAACTAAGCCTTGAAGGAAAGAAGGGATTCTAAAAGGTGGAAATGAAGGAGTTCATTCCAGGCATTAAGTGTGACTAGTACAAAGGAAAAGTGATGAGAGAGAAGCTCTGGATTGAGAAACAGCAAGAAGGACTGTTTAGCTGGGCTGTAAAGTACAGGAGGGGGATAGTGTATATAATGAGACTGGAAAGGTAGATTAGGGCTGGTTTTTTAAATGGTTTTAAATGACAAAGAGAGGAATTTACATTCCTTCCTAGAGGTGACAGGGAACCACATGAGCATACTGAGGAGGGAAGTGATATGGTCAAACCTGCACTTAAGCAAAATTACTTTGCTAGTTTGTGGAGTATAGATTAAGGGAGACAGGGACTTGGGGCAGGGAGATCAATAAGAAGATCATTGCAATTGTTAGAAAAGTACTGATGAAGATCTGAATTAGCTGTGTGAACAGAGAGAAGAGGATGGATGTCAGAGATGTTGGGGAGATAAGAGAGATAAGATTTGTTAACTGATTACCTATATGGAGTGAATGAAAGTAAAAATTCAAGGGTAACACTGAGGTTGTAAACCTGGGTGTCTGCAATAGTAATGATCCTTTGACAGAAATAGGGAAGGTAGGAAAGGAATTGAAGGGGGTCAGGGTAAGGTGAGGAAAAGAAGAGAATGAGTTTTGTTTTAAACATACATAATTTGAGAAATCTCTGAAACATACAGTTTGAAGAGTTCAATAGGCAATTAGTGATTGGAACTCAGGAAAGAGACAGGGCTGAACAGAAATTTGGGAGTCATCTTCATAGTATGATAATTAAATTCATGGAAACTGATGTGATCCTATTAAAAGTATAGCAAGATTAGAGCTGATGGCACAGTACAGGGACTTGGTGTAGATCCATATTTAGGGGGTGTGTTATGAAATGATGAGCCAGAAAAGGGGAGGAAGCCTTAAAAAGCTGAGAGGAGAATTACCTTATTGTCCTATGTCCCAACCAGAATTTGAACATACATCTTCCATATCCAAGTCCAGCATTCTTTTCCTTACATAGAAAAAATGTCTACCCAACCTCTAGGTAATGCCTATCCCAAGTAGCTTTAGACTGAGCATCCTTGGCTAAAACATGAGAGAGCTAAGGTTGGTTTTGTCATTACCCTTTTCCTTGTTTTTCCTTATAACTTACCCATATGAAATTGAGCCACCATCACAGCTGAGATCCCAATGAAGAAGTCTCCCATCATTTCCATAAATAGATATTTCTTTTTCACAGTATCATTTGTAATTCCAAGATACTCCTCAGTTATCAAAGGAATAAGATTTTGGGAGATTTTCTGAAAAGGCCAATGGAGTAAGGAGTGAAAAGTGTTTGGATATGTATTCATTCATCTTTTTTCTATTCATTAACTATATACTCCACATAACATTGCCACAACTAAACCTTTTTTTACAAAGACATTATTAATACATATAACTAATCCCATCATAAAACAATGAAACCCTACAATAACTCCATTTAGTTAATCGCTCATTTATCGTATTCCTATTAAACTAACTCCCCTCACACACAATACTATTCTTCTTAATATATGTTTTAATGAACCCAACTGTTGACACTAGGTGGAATATGCCTATCAAGTGTTTAATATGTGCTGGGTCCCTGTGTCAGGGATAAATGAGTAAGACAGAGCTCTGCCTTTCAAGGTTTACAGTTTAGTAGGGGGATTACATAGTAACAAACACAACTATAACCAAAGGTTTAATATACTAAGTGCATAACAACAATATGAACAATATGCCATGGGGATGTTTCAAGGGTAGGAGAGAGTACTTTCAACCTAGGGAAGGAATGAATTAAAGAACATGCCATTAAATCATTACAGAAATTTTCTTACAGGCTTTTACTTTACCATAGGGAGATCCTATGATTCAGCTTTTCTACCAATACAAGGGAAAACAAGTTAAAGCACTTCCCTTCCAGTATTTTTTTAATCTGAATGGGAGAAACCACGATGCAAGGGAAAGTACATTGGCCTGGAGGTCAGAAGACTTGATTTTAAGTTCTAGCTCAGTCAAAGAGTAGTTTGTCACCTTAGGGAATTAATTTTTCTGGTCTGGGCCTTGGTTTCCCCAATTAGTAAAACAAGGATGTTGAGTAGATGGACTTTAAGGTCCTTTAAGTTATATCATTCTATGTTCTAGGAACCTTTCTGTCTCTGACAATCTATGACTTATATTCCCTCCCAGCCCTGATAGTCTTTGGGTCAAGGTCTCTTACAAGAAGTGGATAGGACCTCCAAACCAGCAGCATTGCCTTCTCTTGATCCATTCTGTCTTCAAATGGAGGATACTTCATGAGCTGTACAAAAGAACTAAATTTCACATAAAACAACAAGAGCAAATAACCAAATAGAATTAAAGTAGCCTGGGAGAAACTAGGATGAGAAACTCTTGGCTTAGGCTATGGAACAAAACCCTCTGATGAGTTGGGTTAGTTCAGTGAATTAATTTGTCTTATAACATGTGCCAGGAAAAATCAAAAGCAATAATGTGAAAAACAATTCTTAAATCATGGAAACAGCAGATCCTATATCTTAAGCCCAAAAAAGGGTCAGTCAACAGGGAGTTCCCAGCTTCCTGTCTGTTAGGACTTATCCATGAAGGGTCTGAAAGCATCTGAGATTGGTGTGGTGAGAATCAAACGAGATATTTGTAAAGCATTTAGCATATAGTAGGAGCTTAATAAACTCTTGTTTACTTCCTTGGATTTCTAACAATAACAATGGAGCACATCTCTTCCATTTTTCTTTTATTGATACTAAAGTTCCACCATCAGGGCTTCATTTCTTGAAGTCACAGGTGTACCCTTATTAGGATGCAAGTCTCACTAGGAGAGGTAACACATTGAACAATTCATTCACACTTGAACATTAGTTATAGCTGAGTGTGGGTTATTTTTAATAGAATTTAGAGAGAGAAGGACCCTTGGAGAATATCTAGTGAAGTCTAATGACCTCATTTTACAGATAAGAAAACCAAGGCTCAATAGAAATGACTTGGTCGGGGTCATATAGGTAGCAGGTAATAGAACCGGAGTTCACACTTAGGTCCTCATATCCCCACAATAGTGCTTATTGTATCATACCACATTGCTTCTTCATTGGAGAAGAGGCTTGGATACAACCTAGGGAGGGCCTCATACAAATCTTTTTCCATTTTAACAAAAAAGAGATTGAAGAGTTCATGAGGTATTGTTGTTTCACTCCCTGTCCAACTCTCTGTGACCCCATTTGAGGTTTTCTTGGCAAAGATACTGGAGTGATTTGCTATTTCTTTCTCTAGCTCATTTTACAGAGGGAGAAGCTGAGGCAAACAGGGCTAAGTGACTTCCTTAGGGTCACACAGCCTAGACAGTGTCTGAGGCCAGATTTAAACTTAGGAAGATGATTCTACCTGACTCCAAACCCAACACTTCATTTACTGCACCACCTAGCTCCCCATCATGAGGGGACTGGGCACCTAATTGGTGGTAAGCAATGGAGTGAATCACAAATGTGAGAAAGTCTGGGTTCTAATTCTAGCTTTGCCACTAACTCACTCTACCATGCAAATCAATCCCTTTTCCTTTTGGTCTCAATTTCTCCATCTATAAAATAAGGTTTGGATTGTATGATTTCTAAGGTCTACTCCAACTCTAAAGTTAAAAGATTCCTATTAGAGAGTGCCAGATACTGGTTTTTTTTTTTCCTTTGCAAAAATTTAATTACTGCCTAAAGCATGTCCACGATTAAAGTGGGGTCCATGTTAATCTTTTTGGATTTCAGGATATTATATTTCTATTATATTCCTATTCTATATTCTATATTCTATTCTATTCTATTTCTATTCTATTCTATTTCTATTATAATCCCATGTGTTCTATTTTATGCATTTAGAAACATTGTGCTGAAAAAGTCTTCCATAGATTTCACCAAGTTTACACACGATTTGGAAATATAACCCTATTCTTGGGGAGTGGGACTTGAGGGAATGGAGTTCACTGAGCAGCAACAACAGCAGAGTAGCCTTATCGAGTCACAGATTGTTTTCCTGACTTAATTAAGAAAGGAATCCTGATCCTGCAAAAGAAGAGGAAGGATGAGGGGGCAGAGCCAAGATGGTGGAGTAAAGGCAGGGACTCATCTAAGCTCTCCCCCAAACCCCACCAAATACCTTAAAAATGACTCTAAACAAATTCTAAGGGGCAGCTAGGTGGCGCAGTGGATAGAGCACTGGCCCTGAAGTCGGGAGGACCTGAGTTCAAATCTGGCCTCAGACCAAACACTTGACACTTACTAGCTGTGTGACCCTGGTCAAGTCACTTAACCCCAATTGCCTAAAAAAATAAAAAAAAATTAAAAAATTAAAAATAAAAATAAAACAAATTCTAGAGCAGCAGAACCTACAAAAACAGAGTGAAACAAATTTCTAGGCCAAGACAAGCTGGAAGGTTGACAAGAAAATTCTGTTGTACCAGTGTGAGAGAAGTGTGCAGTCCAGTAGAGGCCATGCAAACACAGAACTGGCCCCAGCAAAGCTGGAGCAGGTCTTGGCATGAATGAATCACTGCAGCAGTGGTGGTTTCCAGACCTCTTAACCTACAGACACCAAAGACAACTTGGAAGGTCAGGAGGAAAAGTCTATTGCACTTGGATGAGAATGGAGTGCAGTCCAGCACAGGCTGTGTCAGCACAGCCCTGGCTCCAGCAAACCCACAGCAGGCCTTGAAAATGACTGAATCAGTAGCAGCAGCAGCAGCTTCAGGAGCTCTCAGCCCACAGACAGTAAGGAGATCAAAAAACTGATGAGAAGATAATTACAGGGATCTTTTTGCTAGCACTGAGGCAGGACTCTGTTGCTTTGCCCATACTTGGATCTGGGTCACAGTCTTGGTGGCAGTCCTGGGACAAGAAGGAACACTAGCATAGCAGAGCTTGTGGCAGAAGTGAAGAGGGGACCCTCCCCACAGTTTCAGGGAAGAAAACAGTGCTTGTGGTCACTCATAGACCAGAGCAAAGGCCAGGAGAGGAGTAAATACCTCTCGTTAGATCATACCACCTTGGAAGAACTGAAAACTTACAGGTGCCTAAACAGGTGCACAAAATCCCTGAAGCTTGGGACAATGTCCTTTACCCTGAAAGCGGAGTCGTACTTTAACAAAGAGTTAAAAGTCAAAGAAGTAGGCTAAGAAAATGAGAAAACCGAGAAAAAAAAACTCTGACTTTAGAAACTTACTTTGGTGACAAGGAAGATCAAAACATACACTCAGAAGACAACAAAGTCAAAGTTTCTACATCCAAAGCCTCCAAGAAAAATATGAATTGGTATCAGGGCACAAAAGTGCTCAACAAAGATTTTGAAAATCAAGTAAGAGAAATAGAGGAAAAATTGAAAATTGAAAAACTTGAAAAAAGTGAGAGTGATACAAGAAAACCATAAAAATCAAGTCAATAGCTTGGTGAAGAAGACCCCCCAGAAAATACTGAAAAAAAAACACATTAAAAAATAGACTAACCCAAATGGCCAAAGAAGTTAAAAAAGCCAGTGAAAAGAAGAATACATTAAAAAGCAGAATTGGCCAAATGGAAGAGGAGGTTCAAAGCTCATTGAAGAAAATAATTCCTTAAAAATTAGAATAGAGCAAATGGAAGCTAATGATTTTATAAGAAATCAAGAAATCATAAAACAAAACCAAAAGAATGAAAAAAATAGAAGACAACATGAAATATCTCATTGGAAAAGCAACCGATCTGGAAAAAAGATCCAGGAGAGATAATTTAAAAATTATTGGACTACCTGAAAGCTATGATCAAAAAAAGAGCCTAGACATCATCTTTCAAAAACTTTAGAAGGAAAACTTCCCTGATATTCTCGAACCAGAGGGCAAAATAGAAATTGAAAGAATCCACTGATCACTTCCTAAAAGACATCCCAAAATGAAACTGCCAGGAATCTTATAGCCAAATTCCAGAGTTCCCAGATCAAGGAGAAAATATTGCAAGCAGCCAGAAAGAAACAATTTAAGTATTGTGGAGCCACAGTCAGGATAACACAAAATTTAGTAGCTTCTACCCTAAAGTATCAAAGGGCTTGGAATATGATATTCTGGAGGGTAAAAGAGCTAGGATTATAACCGAGAATCACCTACCCAACAGAACTGAATATAATCCTTTAGTGGGAAAAAATGGATATCCAAGAAGATAGAGGAATTTCATGAATTCTTGAGAAAAGACTAGAGCTAAATAGAAAATTTGACTTTCAAATACAAGACTCAAGAGAAACATGAAAAGATAAACAGGAAAGAGAAATCATAAGGGACTTATTAAAGTTAAACAGTTTATGTTCCTACATGGAAAAATGATATTTGTAACTCATAAGACTTTTCTCATTATTAGAGCAGTTAGAAGGACTATATGTAGACAGAGGGCACAGGTGTGAGTTCAATATGAAGGGATGGTATTTAAAAATAAAATTAAGGAATGAGAGTAGAATGTACTGGGTGAATGAGAGAGGGAAAGGTATAATGGAGTAAATTATCTCACATAGAAGAGATAAGAAAAGGCTTTCACAGTGGAGGGGAAGAGGGGGGATGTAAAGGGGAGTGAATGAACCTCACTCTCATCAGAATTGGCTCAAGGAGAAAGTAACATACACACTCAATTGGGTATAGAAATCTATCCTACCCTACAGCAGAGCAGGGGGGAAAGGGATAAGAGAAGGGGTGATGATAAAAGGGAGGGCAGATTGGGGAAGGGGGTAGTCAAAAGCAATACACTTTTGAGGAGGGATAGAGTGAAAGGAGGGAGAGAATGGAATAAATGATGGGGGATAGGATGGAGGGAAATACTGTTAGTCTTTCACAGCATGACTATTATGGAAGTGTTTCGCATTACTACACATGCATAATCTATATCAAATTGCTTATCTTCTCAATGAGGGATGGAGTGGGAAGTGAAGAATGGAGAGGATTTGGAACTCAAAGTTTTAAAAATGAATGTTAAAATTGTTTTTATATGTAACTGGGGAAAAATAAAATACTAAATTAAAAGAAAATTCCTGCTAATTATACAACTCAGTGAAGTTCCAAGTTGGAGAAGTGGTCCATATTGATTAAAGCCATTATATATTCTCATAACAGTCACAACTCCATACTGAAAGTGAGTTGATTTTTACATGGTTGAGTATAAAAGACAGTAGGTGTATAGGTATTATTTTATTCCAGGGCATTATACATTGGGCAAAATCCTTCATATAGCAAGGTGTTCTTAATACTTAAAAAATGATTTGATGATTAAGAACAGTGTGAAAAGTATGGTGCAACTATTATTCCTCTTTTTCAATTAAGGAGATTGATACCCAGACAACTTAAGTGACTTGCCCAAAATTACACAACTATTAAGTGGCAGATGTAGAATTTGATCCAGATATTTCAAATCTATATCATTTTCTTCTACAACAAATTGAACCAGATACTTATTTACTGGTATTTTTTCATTAAATAAAAGGTTTTTTAAAATTAACTTTGTTTAATCTATGACATTTCTACTTCTGCATAGACATCAATTGATAACTAACATCAATGACTGATGTAATAATCCTAATGTATCCCCCACTAAAATAAATGGTAAAAATAAAGTTTATTATAAAAAAAGAAGAGGAAGGATGAGATTCCAGAAGAAACCAAAGGACTCTTACAGTTGGAAGAAGCCAGCTGAATTCATTGTTGTTGATTCCCACAATGTAGGGGATGTGATTGAACTGCTTTTTAGCAAGGAGCTCTTTGGGATTTTTAGGGAAAAATACTCCATCCAGGACTGCAGGTATGAATGCAATTTTCTGTAAGAAAAAAAAAAAGATTACACATCTACCTCCCTCTCCCTTTCCCAAACAATTGAATTGCATGGTTTTGTATGGCTGTGGCTGATGGGCTGTCATATTCCCAGTATTCAAGGGTAGGGTCAACAGGGAAGAGGACCTGAAGCTTTGCATTGAGTTGATGAACCAAAAGTCAATTCAAGAGCAGTGTCTTTATCTCTCCAATAAATGGATTATGAGTCAATTACTTTTATCCATCTTACAACTATTACCTTCTGGCCAAAATAAAAAAAAAGATCAGAATATAAATTCTGATCCCTTAGAAAAGGTGAGCCAGGCTTAGTTGGTGGGTCATAAAAAATGCTAAGTGATTATTGGCCCTGCTATAAATTGTCACCCCATTTTTCCAAAGTCAAAACCAAATTGAAGCTTCACTCCTTACACACACAGACACCCAGAAATCCTTCCCTGATAAGTCTATTCTATATAGCTCTCTCCCTCAACCGAAGTCATCAAGTAATCCTTGAAACATAAAAAAGGTACTGAAATTAGAATTTTAAAAGATCCAAGCTGGAGTCCTGACTCTAATACTTCCTGGTTATGTGTGGTGAGCCAGTTACTTACCCTCTGGATCTCTAATATGGGAATGATAATACTTGTATTGATTATCTCCTAGGGTTGTAAAGAAAAAAAATCGTATAGAAATGTGAAGTGGTATTCCATCATTGCTCTTGTTCACTTCTCTATGCCACTTTGGATTAACTTATACTGTATTTTAAGTCTATACTCTGTATTTAGTTCTATATGAGTCTATACTCTGCTTTAAGTCTCTATTTTATGTCTATTGGCAGAGAATCACAGAATTTCAGAGTTGGAATGCACCTTAAGGAATATCTAATCTAACATGCCAGAAAAGAAAAAAAATCCCCTCTTCATCATAATCAACAGGTGGTTTTCTAGCCTTTGCTTGAAGACTTCAAATGGGGGAGAGGATGTGGAACTCACTCTGCCTAATACATCCAACTTCAATTAACCTTTTTGAAACTTCCACCCTGTGCTCCTACTTCCCCCATCTGGATCCAGAATGTGTCTAATCCCTCTTTGGAATAATAGACCTTCGAGCAACTAAGGACAGCTATGATGTCCTTCAAGTCTTCTATATGCAAAATATCCCTAGTTCCTTCCCCACATCCTTAGACCATGTAAATCAGAGGCAGACCTCTCACCATCCTCATTCCTGTCTTCTAGAAGGAGGCACCCCAAAATGAATGCAGCATTCCAGATTTTCTCTTACCAGGGCAGAAGAGGAAAGCCAGGGTATTGCCAGCTCCTTATGAATGGCTACTATTCCTTTCTATTTTTCTTTGCTTTTTAGAATTATGAAATTAAATATAAACAAATATGAACACGTTCATATACAAACGTAAGGCAGGAGACTCAGAGCATTGGGTCTGGAGTTAGTAAGACTTGAGTTCAAAAGCAGTCTCAGATACTTCCAACCTTGGGCAAGTCACTAAATCTATTTACCTCAGTTTCCTTGACTGTAAAATGGAGATAATAATAGTACCTACTTCACAGGACTGTTGTAAGAATCAAATGGGAAAATATTTGTAAAGTGCTTAGCACAGTGCTGCACATAGTAGGTGCTTAATAAATGCTTGTACCCTTCCCAAAGTAAAGGAAAAAGAGGATTTAATATGAAACCACAAATTTCCATTATGTACAACTATTTTTAAAGTACATATTAAATTTAACATGATGATACCAACAACACCCTGCTTGTCTATGTCTCTTGAATTTTCTTCCGTCTCTTCCACTTATTTTTTTTTTTTGGTTTCATTGAGGCAAAGTTATACCCTTCTTAAAGTAGCCCAAGATCACAGCTGCTTTTTTTGGCTACTATCAGAATCAAAAGTGATATCATACATATCATTTTGTGTATGTATGTATACCAATCATTCTTTCTAGTTGACAAACCCCTTTCATATCCAGTATCTCATTTGCTCTTCACAGCCCTATGAATTAGGCAGCATCAGAATTATACCTATTTTAGAGATGAGGAAACAAAGGAGTTGGAGGTTCATAGGATGTAGAGCAGCAAAGGACCTTAGTCTCTAGTCAAGGAAGGGAAGAAAAAGTGAAGGGAATAAGCATTTGTATAGTACTTGTGTTGTACCAGGTTCTTTACTAAAAGCTTTTTACAAACATTATTTTATCCTCACAACAACCCTTTGAGGTAGTTATTAGTATCCCCATTTTATAGGTGAGGAAATTGAGGCAAACAGAAATTAAGTGATTTGTCCAGTGTTACACAGCTAGAAAGTACCTGAGTCCAGATTTCAATTAGGACTTTCTAACTCCAGGCCCAGTGCAATATCCACCGTACCACCAGTAGGTCAGGCCCCTTATTCAACAAACATTCAATTCAACAAACATTTATTAAAAGTCAGAGTCATGTAGTGTTTCAGACACTTGACTTGGAATCAGGAGGACCTGTTTTCATACCTAATCTCAGTAAATACTACCTATGTGACACTGAGAAAGTAGCTTTAATCTCTCTAAGCCTTAGTTTCCTCAAGTATAAAATGGAGGGGGTTACAGCTTGCTGTCTTCTAAGGTCTATTTTAGCTCTTAACTCTACAGTCTTTTAGTTCTGGTTTCTTTTTTTTTAATTAATTTATTAATTTATTCCGGGAACCAAGATGACAGAGTAAGAAAGTCACTCTTCCCCTCCTGTGTTAACCTCTGAAAGCCCAGAAAACATCGCCCTAGGAAAAACCCTGGAACAGCTGACCCAGAAGAAAGAAAGATGGGGTGCAGCAGTCTGGTAGCCCAGGTAGCTTGAGGGATTCATGGGAAAGGCCCTTATTGCCTTGGAGGAAGGGAAGCAGTATAGAATGGGAGGTGCCCCAGTAAGCTAGGGGAAAGCCCCACCTCAGCATACCAGGAGGAGATCTTGAAACTCAGGTGGTGGAGCAGGCAAACACCAACACCTGGACCCCCAAGTACATCAGTGATGGTAGGGGAACCATTAGAAACCAGCTCAGACAATCACCAAGTGCCTCAGCATTCTACAGCAACCAGGTCTCCCAGTACCTCAGCAAAACTGAGGGAAGCAGGAGTTCCACTTCTAGGAGCCAAGATGGCAGAGTAAAAAGGTAGTTGCTCTCACCTTCCCCTATCAACCTCTGAAAGCCCAGAAACTATCACTCCAGGAAAAACCCTGAAACAGCTAACCCAGAAGAAAGATGGGGAGCAGCACTCCAGTAGCCCAGCGAATGGGTCTCCCAGTGCCTCAGCAAAAATAAGGGAAGCAGCACTACAAAGGGCCCCAGGCAGATAAACACCCTGCAGCATCCACCTGAAAGGAGATGAAGAAAGTGAAAGGAAAGGAAAAGCAGGCAACCTAGAATTGCCCTAGAGTTCCAACCTTGCTGATTCCAGCCCAACACTAGGTAAGCTGCCAGAACTCTATAGCCTCCAATTGCCAACATCGGAGGCCCCAACACACAAAGCCTGTGACCAAGACCTAGGCTCCCAACACAGTGGAGCTTATCCAGGTGTTGATCTGAAATACATAAGGTCAACCTCTAGAAGGGGCATACAGCCTTGCACCTGCCATTCATAATTGTGTATGTTGGACTGGACAGGTCAATACTGCAGGGCATAGGACTGAAATGATTCCACTGGGAAAGTTAAGTCCATTCCTTTTTGACTGTGAATGATTTTATTCCTTTTGCTTAACTGGACCTTAAAGGAGCCAAGATTTAAAATTTCTCCTTAAGAAGATGAAGACAATTTACCTTTGTAGGGTCTCCAAAAAAATCCACAGTGAATAATTTCTGTGGGAGAAAAAAGACAACAAAGGTGAAAGAACTTCTCAAAAAGAGCTTATCTTGCTATTTCACCTGAAGATTAGGTTTCTTCTCTTAGGGCTTTCAAGGCTATGTACAAGGATAAAGTGGACAAGGCTCTGGTCCCTACCGTTCACAACAGGGAAGTGAATTCCATTAACAGCAATAAGGCCTGTTGAAACTCAACCCTGGAGTCATAATTCTAGGCTCTGGACCACTCTTCCTACGTAGCCTTAATTCTAGGATTCTAGAGAAAAAAGAGCC
The DNA here is from genome assembly GCF_900497805.2 of Vombatus ursinus. NCBI lineage: Eukaryota > Metazoa > Chordata > Mammalia > Diprotodontia > Vombatidae > Vombatus > Vombatus ursinus. Next base: position 17,768,070 of record NW_020954571.1, on the reverse strand, counting down.
TGGACAATATCTTTCAGAAAATCATCAAGGAAAACTGCCCTGAGGTCCTAGAACCAGAGAATAAAATAGTCATAGAAAGAATCCACTGATCACCTCCTGAAAGAGATCCCAAATTGAAAATGCCAAGGAATATGATAGCCAAATTCCAAAATTACCAAGTCAAAGAGAAAATACTGCAAGCAGCCAGAAAGAAACAATTTAAAGATCATAGAACCACAGTCAGTATTACTCAGTACCTTGCAGATTCTACATTAAAAGACCATAGGGCATGGAATATGATATTCCATAAGGCAAAGGAGCTTGGATTACAACCAAGGATCTATCCAATGAAAATGAGCATGATCTTTCAGAGGAGGAGATGGATATTCAATGAAAAGAAGGGATTCTAAAGTCTTCTATAAATACAAGACCAGGTAAAAGAACACCTAACTATGTAGTAATGATTACGGTAGAAGAAAGACTGAGGAGAATGTTCTTTATTGCTGAACTAAGAGAAGGTTTGGCATCTTCAAAGTGCCAAGTCACTCTGTTTTGATTTAGTAATTAGCTCAAACTAGGTCATCCTGTAGCAAATATTAACCTCACAGGGACCTTAAAGAAAATCAATTATGTTTGTTTGAGGCCTTGGCCTTATCTCTGACTAATTACAGCTTAGGAAAAACTTTTCCAGGATTTACAGAAGACAGATCTGAGACATGCAGGCCTATAAATTAGAAGGATGTTACTTTTTTTTCACCCTTCTGTATAAGGCAAAATTTTCAACACCCTTCTCTCTTTTTCCCCTGCTCACCTCAATACTTCAGGTGAAAAGCTAAGGAAAAATATTATAGCATTTTTCATTTATGTAATCATGAAAGTAAGGTTGCATTTGGTAAAAACTTTGTCAGCGGCCTTGGACCTAATCCAGGAATAGTCACCTCATTGTCTACTTTATAAACCACCCAGGGACAGGTGCATTATCTAAGACATTTTGAGTGTTCCAGAATCTCTGGATCCTCCAAAGATTCCCCACTAATCTCTGCAAAAAGCAGAGAATTGTGGCAATTATCCAAGTGATTCAAGATCCTAAAAACTGCTTCAGTTTTCTCAACTGTAAAATGGGAATAATAATGTTATAATAATAGTATCTCTTTCCTAGGATACTTGTGAGAATCAAATGGAATAATATTTGTAAAGCATTTGGCACAATGCCAGTCACTAGCAGGCAGTATATAAAAGTCTATTCCCTTCCATTCACCTCCTTCCATGTAGAGCACAGATCTCTATCTACAGGGAAGGTTTTGATATTTTGGCTTTCCACAATTTCCTAGAGATACACCCCACTGCCTTCTACCTTAGTTTTCCCTGGGATGACAAATCCTAGAAATATTTGACTACTGAACAATTAAATGATGAGAGATCTCTTGTGTTCTTCTGTTCTACCCTCTTTGGCTTCAGACATATGGATATAAGGATAGCAGATGGGAAAACCTGAAAGTCATTTCCAGACTATGACTTGGATGATTTTCACATCAATCAAGGTTAATTGAAGAGATGTTTAGGTTCATTCTTTTTTTTTCCAGCCAAAGAGAAGGGTTATTAGAACATCCTCCATATTGGCCAGACTCTTAAGAAATCTGAACATTAGTGAGCTATTGGCTAGATTATAAGAATCTGAGCACCTTAATGAAGACAAGATAAACCTTATATACAAAAAGACTGTGGGAGAAATCTAGGAATGGTCAAGTAGTCTGTGGGGACTGTGAGGTAATAGAATGCCAGGGACCTGAACCATGTGGCCAAGTGAGAATGGAGCCTAGCTAGCACTAAGGGTAGGAAGTGACCTGGGTCCATAAGGAGGTAAGACAATGGAGGGCTAGGCTAGGTTAAGGGTAACAGAGAATTGAGAGATTGGGCATAGCCACAATGAAAGACCAATTGATGGGATTGTAGCCTCAGATGAATACCAGAAATTTGGCCATGTGGGAAAGTCCAGGGTTTTTCTTTTTAGGGTCTGATTCCATCCTCATCATTCCCCCCTCAGACAAATGGGACCCAAATTCTTTTGGGGTAAGGGGTGAAGGACTTGACTTCTGAAACTGTTTCCTGCTGGCAAAAGGTGTAGAGCTGTCCCTGCCTTGAGGGAGTCCCAAAGGTTGACTGGAACTGAGCACAGGCTGCATCCAGGGAATGATGGGGGGACATTGGCTGGTTCTTGCTGTTAGCTACCAACTATAGGTGAATGGCCTGTAGTCTGGAAGACAAAAATCTGACAGAAAAGACTGCAGGGCCCAGATATGACATGATAAAACACCCTTAGTTCTGTTTGGATTCAGATAATTCAGTTTTCCAACCATGCAGTATGAAACCCACCTCATAGCCAGACTCAGGAATAGCCAGGTGGGTAACATTCCTTTTCAAAGGAACATAATGGGGAAACTGAGCCAGGAGGATCCCATCTTGGATTGAGGCTAAAATTGTACTCTAAGCTTTTTCCAATGCTGACTTCCTTCCAGTTCCATTCTCTGCATAACTTGTGGCATTTTTCTCAGATGGTGGATTATGATTATCGATGGATTATGATCTATCAGACAACTCAAAATAAAATCCTATGAGCTTTTGCCTCAAACAGGAAGTTTCACTAATTACACCTTGGGAAAAACTTTTCCAGGATTTACATTGCAAATTTAAATTTGTCCTGGTGTAAAAAGTGAATCATTAGGGGGCAGAGCCAAGATGGCAGAGTAAAAGCAGTGACTTGCTTGAGCTCTCCCCCAAACCCCTCCAAACACCTATAAAAAATCACTCTAAACAAATTCTAAAGCAGTAGAACCCACAAAAAGACAGAGTGAAACAAATTTCTAGCCCAAGACAACCTAGATGGTTGACTGGAAAGGTATATCATACCTTTCTGGTATGGCTGGGAGAGGTATGCAGTTTGGCTTGAGGGCACAAGCTGCAGTGAACCTGGAGCAGGCCTCAGAGGACTGAATCACAGGCAGCTGTGCCAGTTTCCAGACTTCTCAATCCACAAATGCCAAAGACAACTTAGAAGGTCAGTGGGAAAAGTCTGTTTCTGCAGTGGTGAGAGAGAAGCACAGTGGGCTTTCAGCCCCATTCCCTGAGGTTGGCCCCCAGGCAGCAGTGGCCTCCTGAGCTTCCAGCCCACAAATTAAGGGGGAATCAAGTGACTGATCAGAGAGGGATTGCAGGAATCTGCTGGTGCAGGATTCTCTTGCTTTGCCCATGCTTGGATCTGGGTCACAGTTCTGGGTGGCAGTCCTGGGGCAAGGAAGAGCATTGGCATGGTGGAGCTTGTAGTGGCTGTGGAGAGGAAATTCTCCTCAAAGTTCCAAGACAGAAAAGAATGCTTGTGATCAGTCACTCATAGACCAGAGCACAAACCAGGAAAGGAGTAAACACCTCGCCCTTGAACATAGCACCTTGGAAGAACTGAAATTTTACAGTTCCCTAGCAGGGTCTCTGAAAACAGCTGCACAAAACCCCTGAAGATTGGGACAGCACATTCTCCACACTGGAAGCCAACCCCTACCCTAAAAAGAGTTTATAACTCAAGTAATTGGCCCAGGATCATGAGCAAGCAGTGCAAAAAGAGTCAGACTATATTATCTTACTTTGGTGACAAAGATCAAAAAACACAACCAGAAGACAACAAAGCCAAAGCTCTTACATCCAAAGCCTCCAAGAAAAATATGAATTGCTCCCAGGCCATGGGGGAGCTCAAAAAGGATTTGGAGAAGCAAGTAAGAGAAGCAGAGGAAAAGCTGAGAGTGATGCTAAAGGAGACCCAAAAAATACTGAAGAAAATAACACCTTTAAAAATAGCCTAACCCAAATGACAAAAGAGGTCCAAAAAGCCAATAGGAGAAGAATGCCCTAAAAAGCAAAATTGGTCAAATGGAAAAGGAAGTCCAAAAGCTTACTGAAGAAAATACTTCCGTAAAAATTAGAATAGAGCAATTGGAAGCTAGTGACTTTATGAGAAATCAAGGCACTGTAAAACTAATCTAAAAGAATGAAAAAATAGAAGAGAATGTGAAATATATCACTGGAAAAACAACTGACCTGGAGAATAGATCCAGGAGAAATAATTTTAAAATTATTGGACTATGAAATCCATGAACAAAAAAAGAGCCTAGACATCATTTTTCAAGAAATTATCAAGGAAAACTGCCCTGATATTTTAGAACCAGAAGGCAAAATAGAAATTGAAAGAATCCACCGATCACTTCCTGAAAGAGATGCCCAAAGGAAAACTCCTAGGAATATTGTAGCCAAATTCCAGAATTCCCAGGTCAAAGAGAAAATATTGCAGGCAGCCAGAGAGAAAAAATTTAAGTACTGTGGAAACACAATCAGGATAACACAAGATTTAGCAACTTCTACATTAAGGGACCAGAGGGCATGGAGTATGACATTCCAGAGGGCAAAGGAGATAGGATTACAACCAAGAATCACCTCCCCATCAAAACTGAGTATAATCCTTCAGGGTAAAAAGTGGTCATTCAATGAAATAGGGGACTTTCAAGCATTTCTGAGGAAAAGACCAAAGCTGAATATAAAATTTGATTTTCAAATACAAGATTCAAGTGAAACATGGAAGGGGTAAACAGGAAAGAGAAATCATAAGAGACTTATTAAGGTTGAACTGTTTACATTCCTGCAGGGAAAGATAATATTTGTAACTCATGAGTCCTTTGTCAGTATTACGGAAATGGGAGGGAAAAAATTATATGTATGTATATATGTATAGATAGATAGATGGAGGACACAGGGTGAGTTGAAGATGAAGGGTGATATCTGGAAAATAAAATTAAGGGGTGAGAAAGGATTATACTGAGAGAAGGAGAAAGGGAGAGGTAGAATGGAGTAAATTTTCTCACATGAAACAGACAAGAAAAGACTTTTACAGTGGAGGGGAAACGGGGGGAGGTGAGAGGGAATGAGTGAATCTTATTCTTATAGAATTCAGCTTAAGGAGGGAATAACATACACAATTGGGTATGGAAATCTATCTTACCCTACAGGAAAATAAGGGGGAAAGGGGATAAGAGAGCAGGGGGTTGATAGAGGGGAGGCCAGATTGGGGGAGGGGATAATGAGAAGCAAACACTTCTGAGGAGGGACAAGGTGAAAAGAGAGAATAGAATAAATGGGGGGTCAGGATAGGATGAAGGGAAATATACTTAGTTTTTCACAACATAACCACTATGGAAATGTTTTACATCACTACACATCTATAACTTGTATCAAGTTGCTTGCCTTCTCATTGAGAGTGGGTGGGGAGGGAGGAAGGGAGGAAATTTGTAACCCAAAGTTTTAAAAACACATGTTAAAAAATAAAAAAATAAAGTGAAGTACAATAAAATGAAAAAAAAAAGAGGAAAGCCAATTGTTATATGTATTTCTATATATTTGCAAATTCTCAGCAAGACAAAACCCAAACAAACTTTTTGGCAAGTTTATACATTAAAACAATAACCAACAATAGCCAAATTATTTTAGTGGTAACCAAATTATGAAAAGTTACTTGACATAACTGATAAAAAAAAGTTCACCAATTTGAAACTTGAAACAAACTCATTACCAATCAAGTGACTTCAGTTTGTTAAATGCATTTCCAAATTACTTTCCACAGATAATCAACATCTCAACATTAACAGTTAAAACTACAACTTTAATTTGACAAAAACTGCTGGAAAAACTGGAAAAGAGTATGGCAGAAACTAGGCATAGACCAAAATTTCGCACCATACACCAAAATAAAGTCAAAATGGGTTCATGATTTAGATATAAAGGCTGATACTATAAGCAAACTGGAAAAGCAAGGAATGGTTTACCTGTTGGATTTATGGAGAGCAGAAGAATTCATGACCAAACAGGAAATAGAAAATATTACAAAATACAAAATGGATAATTTTGATTACATTAAATTGAAAGTTTTTGCACAAACAAAGTCAATGCATCCAAGATTAGGAGGGAAGTAGAAAACTGGGAAATAATTTTACAACCAGTGTCTCTGATAAGGGCCTCATTTCTAAAATATATGGAGAACTAAGTCAAATTTACAAGAATACAAGTCAGTCCCCAATTGATAAATGGTCAAAGGATATGAACAGGCAATTCTCAGATGAAGAAATTAAAGCCATCTATAGTCATATGAAAAAAAATGCTCTAAATCACTATTGACTAGAGAAATGCAAATCAAAACAACTCTGAAGTACCACATCACACCTATCTGATTAACCAACATGACAAAACAGGAAAATGATACATGTTGGAGAAAATATGAGAAAATTGGAACACTAATGCATTGTTGGTGGAGTTGTGAAGTGATCCAGCCATTTTGGGGAGCAATTTGGAACTATCCCCAAAGGGCTATAAAAATGTGCGTACCCTTTGACCTAGCAATAGCACTTTTAGGGCTGTATCCCAAAAATATCATAAAAATAGGAAAAGGACCAACATGTATAAAAATATTTATAGTAGTTCTTTTTGTGGTAGCCAAGAATTGGAAATTGAGGGGATGCCAATCAATTGGGGAATGGCTGAACAAATTGTGGTATATGAATGTAATGGAATACTATTGTGTTATAAGAAATGATAGGCAGGCAGACTTCAGAAAAACCTGGAAAGACTTGAATGGACTGATGCTGAGTGAAGTGAACAGAAACAAGAGAACATTATACACAGTAACAGCCACACTGTGTGATGACTAGCATTGATAGACTTAGCCCTTCTCAGGAATGCAAGGATCTAAGACATCTCCAAAGGTCTCATGATGGAAAATGCTATCCACATCCAGAGAAAGAACTATGGAGTTTGAATGCAGATCAAAGCATACTATTTGCTAATTTTTTCTTCTGTTGTGTTTTGTTTCCTCTTTCTGGTGGTTCCTCCTATTGGTTCTAATTCTTCCTTACAACATCACTAATGTGTAAATGTTTAATAGGAATGTCCTATTGTCCATCCTTGTCCTCTATGCTGCAGAAGATGTCCATGGCCTTGAACCGAACCAGTGTACCAAGAGCCTGAGAGATTCAGGCTGAGTGCAAGACAGCTTCATAACTGTCTGCCCAAAAAGCACCTCCAAGCCTTCCTAGGTGCTTGGAGAGTGACCCCAACTTCAGGGTAAGAAAGAATGGAAATAGGCTTACATAACTTCCAGTCTTGGCTGGAGAAGAACTTGGGGTTAAGCAGTTTCCCCATATGGGCCATCAAAATGTTAGAGTTTAGAGGTTTAGGGGTGCTGGGACCCTGAAATCACAACATGCAGGTCCTACCTGAAAGCATTTGACTCAAGCCTTCTTTCAACCAAAGACAAGGTTTATTAAAACATCCTCCATATTGGCCAGACTCTTAAGGAACCTGAACATTAGTGAGCTATTGGCTAGATTACAAAAATCTGAGCCTAGGTGCATTTTTTTTTAGGCAATTGGGGTTAAGTGACTTGCCCAGGGTCACACAGCTAGTAAGTGTCAAGTGTTTGGTCTGAGGCCAGATTTGAACTCAGGTCATCCTGACTTCAGGGCCAGTGCTCTATCCACTGTGCCACCTAGCTGCCCCTAATCATCCTAGCTGCATTCTTAATAGAGTGGCTACTTGCAACTCTGAAGGTCATAGTTTCTTAAACGTGGGAGGCCATCTATGCTACCTGGGGGAATTGGAGAATCAAAAGTCACAATGTACAATGAAACATACTAAATGGGTAGTGGGTAAGAACTCTAACATCACCTACCATCTTCAGAGTTGTGTTCAGGATCTCTTCCTCTGTTTTCTGCCGAATACAGTGAACCATGCTGGCTGAAGTAGTTATTTTGCAACCAGTCAGTGTTGTAATTTTCTGCCAAAAAAAACCAAAACCCTAGCTTTATCTAGCTTTTGCTATTACCTCTACCTATCAATTAATATCTATGAATCTATCTTTATCATTTCTATATTCCAGAAGCAATTTCTGTCTATCTATGTAGGGAGGATGATCAATGATCAATGTAACCAAAAAAGAAATAGTAAAAAAAAAACAAACAAACTGGTCCATTCTTAAAAGTGTGAACCAACAGGCCAGCATAAACAGTACCAGATATGAAGTCAAAGGACTTGGTTCAAATCCCAGCTTTGCCCTCTTACGGCCTGTGTGACTTTGGACAAGTTACATCTCTTAGACTCAGTTGTCTCTTCTGTAAAATGAAAAGGCTAGACTAGAAAACTTCTGATGTCTCTTTTAGCTCTAAATCTTGTAATTCTATTAATATGTCCCAGTAAATGGTATTACAAAAATGCAAGAAGCCTACCTCAGTTATTGGTTTGATGTTAGAAGTGAACAGAGATTCCATCAGGACAACTCCACTTTGGGAAATAGCCCGGTGGAAGAGATTCTTGGTCAAAGGAGATACAATCTAAAAGAAGAACAGAGGGGAATTAAACTGATGATTTCAAAGCAGAGCCATGACTGAATTGATGCAACTGTGACTTTTCCCTAATGCATCAAAACTTAGATAACATGACAATGGCTATTCTGTCCACAGCATAAAATAATTGAGCCTAGTACCTAACTATTAAGAACAATTAGTTAAAATAGTAAGCTAACTACGGTTACACTTCCTCCCCTATGTAAGCTCCTCCCTGACCTGCAACATGCCCAGAAAAACCTCTAACTTATCCACGTATATGCTATTGCCCCATGAGAGCTCCCTGTGACCAATGACTTTTTTTTTGTCTTTAAATCTTAAGTTCTCTGCATATTGCCTTTTACCTAGTGTGTACTTTATAAATGCTTTTTGTTTTGTTTTTTTGATTGTTTGTTTGTTTGTTTTGCTTTTTGGCTCAGCAATAGGGTTAAGTGACTTGCCCAGGGTCACACAGCTAGTAAGTGTCAAGTGTCTGCGGTCAGATTTGAACTCAGGTCCTCCTGACTCCAAGGCTATCCACTGCGCCACCTAGCTGCCCCCTAAATGCTTTTTGGAAAAAAAAAAAAAAACAAATAAAAGTCCTGGAGTCTCTCCAAACCCCACCTGGGCTTTTTATCCGCAAAGTCTTTCCTTCTACCTCAATTTATCTTCAGAAGATAATTTGTCCAATGATTCATATTACTTCTTTCAGGCACATTTTACAAAACTTGCCCTAATGGCTAGTTAAACACACCATCCCTGCCAACTAGTTGGATGGGTCAGGGTATGGTGATTTAGCCTTAATAAATGCTAATGGATAACCAGTCCACTATTCTGGGATAAGAATAGATGAATTTAAAAGGCTTTTTGTTTGTTTATTCATTTCTCTTTTGTGGTCTGATATTACCAAGGTTGACGATCTAATCTAGAATTTAGTTTTGTTTTGTTTTTTCCAGAAATAACCTCAGAAAATTAAGCAAGTAGCATAAGTGTGAGTGATATGAGCCAGGAATGTGTGACAGGGCTAGCTTTATCTTTAATCCTAGGAAAAACTGAAGTGAGCAGAATTTTTCTTTCAGCAATATCAGACTCCCTTTCAATGTTCCTCTGCAATCCTCATTCAATACCCTCCCTCCTTTTTTTCCTATTATTACCCCTAAGAAAAACCCACTTTTAAGGAAAGCTGCTCACACAAAAGTGTAGATGATTACTAAAATTTAATAGACTGATACTCCTAGAGTGACTTAGGTCTTAAGTGTGAACAAAGCTTAAATTCAGTGAAGCTCTATTAGAGTGTCAGAAGCCAATGGATGCCTTTTTGGACAAGGGAGCCTTCCGAGAGGCTCTGAAATTGTGACTGCTGTAAGCCTGGTTCTGTACTCATATGGTGCCAACTGTCAGTGTTCATTGCTGCAAAATGATTAAAAGGGATTAAAAATTGTAGTAAATCAAGAAAGGTCTGACTAAATTGCTATGTCAGTCGAGGATCATGACTCCTGAGATCAACAAAGACAATTTCTTCAGAAGAGTCTTTCTCCCTTTTGCTGTATTACTCAGATAATTCTCAATAGGGCACCTGCTGGTGAAAAGGAACTAGAAAGTCTGGCTTTATTCATGCCCCACTATAAAAACCTTAAACAGCCTCTCCCTATAATCATTCTAGATCCAAGCCAGAAAGGGAGAGAAAAAGACAAGAGACTAGAGAAAGAAGGAGATAGTCAAGGAAAAAACAAGATAAATTAAAGACAAAAATAGGAGGTGAAAGGAGGGAGAAAAGAAAAGGAGAGAAGAAAAAAGAATTTGCTTCTTTAATTTTTTTCTAATTTTCCAAATGCCGTGAACTCTCCCTTAATACTCTTAAAAAGTGACAACTTTCACTTTCAGATCTCAAAGAACACTTTGCTCTTTATCTCTAATGCATTTTATTTATATTAAAAGTTTCATTCAAAAGATTGTTGATAAATACAAAAAGCTAAACTTGTTAATTAACATATTGTTTTTTTTGATTTTTATTTCCAAAATCTTTTTGTGTTTTTTCTAAAATCAACCAGCTTATCATTTCTTGTAGCACAGTAGTACTATATTAAAATTGTATACCACAATTTGTTTAGTCATTCTCCTATTGAACAGTATCTATCATTTTAGCCAATCTGATAGGTGTAAGATGATATCTCAAAGTTGTTTTAATTTGCATTTCTCTAATCAATAATGATTTAGAGCATCTTTCATATGACTGTATATAATTTTGATATCTTCATTGGAAAACTGTTTATAACCTTTGGCTATTTATCAATTGGGGGAATGATTTTTATTCTTATAAATTGAACAAAGTTCTTTATAAATTTGAGAAATGAGACTTTTATCTGAAAGAATGTCTACGAAAAATTTTCCCTAATTTTCTGCTTTCCTTCTCTTCTCGGCTACACTGGTTTTATTTAAAAAACCTTTTAAATTTAATATAACATTTTAATTAATTTCAATACCTAATGGTTCATAACACTTTTCTTAGGCTTTCTAAGTTCCAGTCAATATTCTTTGTCTAGTTATACTCATTCACTTTTCCTCATGTAAGGGCTTGGAGAAAAGTTTCCATTTTGGGTGTTAAGTGGCAAAAAGTAGGATTCTATGTTGTGTGAAGAGTTGCTTGGGGGAAAGATATAGATCTTTAGTGCTATCTAGAGCTTGAGAGAGGGAAATTCCTCAGTCTTGCCTATGTTGTCCTTTACTGTCTTCTGTGTCTTGAGAGGTAAAAACTCCTCAAAACCCAAAACAAAACCTGAATAGCTTTGCAGTTCCCAAGATTAAAGGGAACTGTTTTTCCCTTTCCAAAGAATCCCATCCATGAAAGATTGACCACACTCCAGTAGATCTGTAGATCTCAAGCTTAAGGCTATCATTCTTAAAAGAGCTTTGCACTGCTTCAGAGGCCTGGGAATATCCAAGAAAAGGCTTTGGCCATCAGAACAGAAAGGTGCAGAAGAGGAGCAATTAATGGGTAATACAGACCTTTCTCTAAAGAGACCACAGACATCCAGACTTACAGTCCGGAGTTTTGAAGTGCCCGGGATACATGGGTACATGTAAGCATGTTCTCATTCTCCCTACAAACAATGTGAGTACTGGTGAGAGAGAGTGACTCAGATTTATGAATGAGCTGATATGTTTGAATGTTACATCATTTGCTTCTTAGTTAAAAATTGTTTTATATTTTAGAGTGAATGGTGTTATTTTCACTGGTTTGTGTAAATGGAAAATATGCTGTTGAACACTCACAAGTAATAGTCACTATTGTAATGTATATTTCTCCCCCAAATTGGAATTACCCCTAAGATCCTGAGAATGATTTATAGCAGTGTGGTAGCCATGGTTAGTTTCCCCTCTAGGATTCCCTCTTCCTACCACAACTTTCCATCATGAGTGCAGGTTAAGGTAAGTGAACCAAACCAACTGGAGAAGTACATTTCCTACATAGGATTGACACCTTCTATAATCACTATGCTCAAATGAGCATAGTACATATGTATGCTGACCTTCTGCATTTTTTTAACTTTGGATTAGTTCATAAAGGCCTTTCTAGACTTCTTTTTGTTCCTCACACGTGATAGTCTCAATTGCTTTATAGCATTCATTTATGCAAATTTTTCTAAATTTATTGAATGATTTCTTTATTTTTACTTTTAATTTCTCAACATTTAGTTTTTAATTTTTAGTTCCAAATTCTCTCATACCCTCCAACCCTTCCCCCACTCATTGAGAAGGCAAGCAATAGATATCAATTATACATGTAAAGTCATGAAAAATTTATCTCCATATCAGGCATGTTGGAAAAATAATAATATGAGCAAGAAAAAATAAAGTGAAAAAAATGTGCTTTACTCTTCACTTGGAGATCATCAGTTCTCTTTCTGGAGATGGATAGCATTTTTCATCATAAAAACTTTGAAATTGTCACACATCATTGTATTTATCAGAGTAGTTAAGTCTTTCACAACTGATTATCATTACAATATTGCAGTTACTAAGAACAATATTCTCCTACTTCTGCTCACTTCACTTTGCATCAGTTCATATGAGTCTTCCCAGTGTTTTGTTTTTCTGAAACCATCTCCTTTTCGACATTTCTTATACTACAATAGTATTCCATCACCATATACCACAACTTGTTCAACCATTCCCCAATTGATGGGCATACCCTCAATTTCTAATTTTCCTTCCACCATAAAAAGAGTTGCTATAAATATTTTTGTGTAGTTATGTCCTTTTCCTTTTTCTTTGATCTCTTTATATAGAGATGTTATAGTGGTGCATCAAAGGGTATGCACAGTTTTATAGCCCTTCAGGCATAATTTCAAATTGTCCTCTAGAATGGTCAGACCAGTTTATAATAGTGTACCTATTTTTCCACATCCCATCCAGCATTTGTCATTTTCCTTTTTCCCATTTTTCATTTGCCAATCTGATGGGAATGAGGTGTTCCCTCACAATTGTTTTAATTTGCATTTCTCTAATTAGTGATTTAGAACATTTTTTTCATAAATTTGGCTTAGTCCCCTACATATTTGAGAAATGAGGCCATTATCAGGGAAACTTGCTGTAAAAATGTTTTAGAAGTTTCCTACTTTCCTTCAACTTTTAATTGTACTGGTTTTATTTGTGCAATCAAAATAATTCTTTTTATCTCCCATGAAACTCTTTGTCTCTTGTTTGATCATACATTCTTCCCTTATTCATAGATCTGACTGATAATTTTTCCATGCTCCCCTAATTTGCTTATATCATCCTTTCTGTCTAAATCATGTATAACCATTTTAACCTTGTCTTGGTACATGGTATGAGATGTTGGTCTATGCCTCATTTCTATCAATTTGCTTTCTAGATTTCCCAGCAGTTTTTGTCAAATAGTGAGTTCTTTCCCCAAAAGCTTGGATCTTTGTGTTTATCAAACATTAGACTACTATGGTTATGCACTTCTGTATGTTGTGTCCTTAATCTATTTCACTGATCAACCATTCTGTTTTATCTAGTACCAGACTGTTTTGATGATTACCACTTTGTTGTCCAATTTCAAATCTGGTACTCCTTCCTTCACTTGTTTTTCATTAATTCCCTTGACATTTTTGACCTTTTTTTCTTTCATATGAGTTTAGTCATTTTTTTCAGTCCTGTAAAATAATCCTTTGGTAGTTTGATAAGAAACTAAATAAGTAAAATACTTTAAGTAGAATTATTATTTTATTATATGGCTTGATCTACCCATGAACTATTAATATTTCTACAATTGTTTAGATATGTATTTATATAAAAGTTTTTTTTTAATTGTCTTCCTATATGTACCCTGAGTGTCTTGGCAAGTAGACTCCAAAGTATTTTATAGTGTCAGCAGTTATTTTGAGTGGAATTTTTCTTTATTCTCTTATTTTTAAAAATTTTGGTTGTTTCCATTTTTTGTTTTGTTTTGTTTTTAATTACATTTGATGTTGTTATGTTTTTGCTGAGTGGAGAGGCTCAGAAACAGAGCAGGTGAGGTGAAAAAGACAGGACCATGTGATGAAAAGTCTTTGAATGAAGAGTTCTTCTATTTGTTTTTCATAGTATTTTCATGGTATGTTTTTAACAATGGAATATTTGGGTTAAAAATACATGTATGATTACTTTTTATAATTTTTATGCTATATTTTCAAATTATCCTCCAAACAAATTTTATAAGATTTCAATTCCATCAGCAATAAGTGAATGAGTGTACTTGCTCTCCATAGCCTAACCAGTATTTATTCTTTTATGATGTCATTGTGTACTATGGGTAGCTGCTTGTGGTTTTTACCTCAACTATATTAGAATAGTAAACATTTTTTATCTCAACTTCGTGTTTTCCATAGTAACTAATACAAAATTCTATAGAAAGTAGACATTTTAAAATGTTAAATAAATGAATGAAGAAAAAGAGAGAAGGAAATGAAGAGAGGAAGAAAGGAGAGAGGTATATGAAGCTGGAGGAGGTAGGTACCAAAAATCACCTTTTGCCCTCTACCTAAGTTTTCCAAGGCTGACCCTATGTGAGAAGGAAATCAGCAAGAAGTGTTTTGCAGGATTTAGAATGGTTTCCTTTGTCTAAGAAAATTAATTGATTGAAAAGCTCTTAAAAAGCTGTACTACCATCATATTTCATTCTATGCCTCTTAATGCTCTCAATAAAGCTCAGAGAAAATTGTTCTCATTCTAACTTCCTACAATCTATTTGGGCTACCATAGAGAGACATTGAGTTATTTGGCACGATCTGCCATGTCTAAGCCACTTTGGATATACAACAGGAGTTAGTGGGAAAGTTCTGGATTTGGAGTCAGAACCTGAGTTTGATTCCCAGCTCTCTCATACCCTAACTGTGTGACCTTAGGCAGGACACAGCTCATCAATGAACCTCTGTTTCCTCATCTGTGAAATGAGAACAATAATAGTTGGATTACCTATCTCATGAAATTGCTGTGGGAAAAGTTCTTTTGAAGCTCTATAAGAAAAAGAATCATTATTAAAAGAGAAACAGTATTTTGCAAATTATATGTATACCACCCTGACAAAAACTGTTACAATTAGCTTTCTTCAGTGGGACATGGCCAGATCCCCCTTCAAGTCTTAGATACTTCACTCCCTGGTTCTAGGTTTGCTCCCTAAGAGAGAAAGCCAGTTCCAAGAAACATAAATAGATTCTTGGGGACTTCTGGAAGAGCCAAAGCAACTGTTGTTACCAACAACATCTGCTAATAGCTGGGTCTACCATTCTATGTCAAGAGACATTGGCTGAACCCTCCTGAATCGAAGTATGGCTGACCCCTCCTGAAAACTCACCAGGGCTGAAACACATCCGCCTCCTGCTGACTCGCCAAAGATGGTCACCAAGCCTGGATCTCCTCCAAAGCTAGCAATATTCTTCTGGATCCAATGGAGTGCAGACACTTGGTCTAAGTAACCCCAGTTTCCCTTAGCATGCTCATCACCAGTGCTGCAAGAGAGAAGACAGATATGTGAGGATGGTCACTGGAAAGGAGCAGAAGGGAGGTTAGGCAAACATCCTCAAATCAAGAAATAGGCCAGTGTGATCAGGGTGGGAATAAGAGGTTATTTAGGAAATAGGAAATCAGGCTGAGCTTCTCATTTCCATTGAACTCAGGTCAATCCCCTCACTTTGTTATTTTTGTTTCTTATTTGTGGGTCTTGTTTCCTTATTACATGCAATCTTCCTATGGGCAAGGATAATATTTCTAATTTTCTCTGACAATTCCATACCTCAACTGACCCCTGAGGGGCTTTATCAATATCCAAGAGTGGATCTCCTAAGAGAGACCAGATAAAAATCCAATGTCTCTGGTGCCATCTTCTTTTTGGCTCTACCTATGCCCTGCCCTGCTCATGTCCAGAATTATAACCAGCATAAGGTGAAAAGGATTTTGCTCTAGGTCACTAACAACTAGGGCAGGGAGTGACTTGCCCAGGATCACATAAATAGGAAGTATCTGAGCCTGAATTTGGACTCAGGTATTCCTGACTACAAGTCTAGCATTCTATTCACTGTGTCATCTAGCTGTGGAAATAGTGGAAATACCAAGTCCACTTGCCTTCTAGTCAATCATGTATCTATGCCACGTTCCACACAACTATTTAATGATTCACTGAGATTATACTATTTGTCTTATCAGAAACTTTTTTTTTTTAATGAGGCAATCGGGGTTGACCTGCCCAAGGTCACACAACTAGTACGTGTCAAGTGTTTGGTCTAAGGCCAGGTTTGAACTCAGGTCCTCCTGACTTCAGGGCCAGTGCTCTATCCACTGCTGCACCTAGCTGCCCCTATCAGAAATTTTTAAGGACTCCCTATTGCTTACCACATAAACTCCTGAACTTGGCATTCAAAGGTGTCTATAAGCTGGCCTCAACCTACCTGTTCAGCCTTATCTCGGATTACTCTTCTCCATGCATCATTCTGGCTTTTTATGTCTCCATGCCTTTGCTCATGACATCTCCCATGCCTAGAATGATCTCGTCACCCCCATATATATCTATTAACATCCCTCTCTTCCTTCAAGGCCCAACTTAGATTCCATCTACTCCACTGTGCCCTCTCTGGCATTCTGTCCACCCAGCTTAAAGTGATCTCTCTCACTTTAGATTTCTCAAAGCCCTTTACCTGGGTTTCTCCTTTGCACTTAGCTTACTCTCATATAGCATAGTTATAGATGCACTTGTTATTCTCTCCATCCTCTTTAATCCTAAACCCCTTTAAAAATGGCTGTGTCACACCTATCTTTGAATTCCCAGCATCTAGACCCAGGACACACTTAATAAACGTTTATTTCAAGTATTCAATTAGGAATCATATAGCTTAAGCATAGAAGGTATTCAATAAAAACTCACCAAATGAATTAACAGTGGTTCAATCCATATTTGTTGAATTGAGCTGACACCAAATGACACCCTTAGCCTTATATAACTAACTAATCACAGGGTGGCAGTAACATTGACAATACAGTAAGATACATATGATACCATATGCCATAGTCCCTGATCTCAAGAAGACATCATAAAAGAAACCCATCAGGCCCATATATACATAGGCCAAGTTCTAAGAGAAAAAAAGGACAAAGTAGAAATATACTCTGCAAAGCAAAGTTGACTATGTTCATTTATTCTTGAGGACTGTTGGAGAGTCATTGCCATAAGCTTGAAGTCAGGGCCACACTGCTGGGTGTGCCCACTGTATCCATTGAGTTCCTGGACTTTAGATCTTACCTATAGAATCCAAAAATTCCCAGGCGGTACTGAATGGTCACAACAACAACATTTTCAAGGGTTGAGAGAGCCAGCCCATCATAAGTTGATGCAGCACCTGTCAACAAACCTCCTCCATGTATCCATACCATCACCTGGAGAAGAAGGGAGGAATTGATCACAGAAAACCAGTCAATATTAGAGTCATAGCCAAGAGTTTCCTATGTGCTTCTGGAACTACTCCTCTCCCAATGTGCACAGGGAATGCTAAGTCATTCTCAGAACTTCCAGAGGAAAACAGAGTTAGAAAGGTAAACTGCCTTCAAGAAAATCAGAGAAAAAAAGGGCAAAAACAATCTGAAAAACTAAATTAGATCATTCATGTTGCTATTCTCCTTTGATTTGCTGTAGATTATTAAGAGTTAACTCTGATTTGATCTTTTCATTGTATGAAATATGTGTACATGTATATACACACCTATATATGTATATGCCTGTATGTATGTATATCACTGCTTTTCCTAGTCTAGTAGAAGAGCCTTGAAAGTTAAGTATCCAGGGTTTGAGGGCTGTTTGAAGGAACTGGGGGTCTTCAGTACAAAGAAAAGAAGAAGTGGGCAGGGAGCATAAATGGTACCTTCTAGTCTTTGAAAGTCTGTCATGTGGAAGAAGGATTAGATTTTTTTTTAATTTGGTTCTAAAGGGCAGAACATGGCACAATCTGGTTAGAACTCTTCCACTTCTGAGATTTTATGATACTATGATCATTCCAACTCTGCCACTAACCAGTTATGTGACTTTGGGCAGTCTATTGATTAGACACTCTTAATCTTCCTTTTTTTTAAAAAAAATAAGGACAACAACATTTACCTCTAATGGACAAATGTAGACTGAGGATTGAATAAAAGGACATGTATAAAAGTTCTTTGCAAATTTAAGGCATTACTATTGTTTTCCATCATGTATCATAGTGGGTATTCCATCCTGTCCCAACCCATAGTCAAGGAAAATTGAGGTCCTGCTAAGTGAAATTTCTTTTTCTCAGGTCACACAGACTGGACCAAGGGAGAACTAAAAATCTCAACATACTGATACTTCCATTTCTTCCCTGCTACAGATGCAAAAAGTAATCATAATCCACAGAATCCAAAGCTTTGACCAACCCTAACCTGAGTATTCTTACAGGTAACTTCATCTTCTTTGTCAGATCAGCTGGACTATAAATGTTTAGGTATAAACAGTCTTCAGACATTTTCAAGGAGACTTTTTCATTCTGGTTGGTAAAAAGGTCAGAGAATAACTGTCCCCCAACTGGGTCCTGGGTGCACCTGTGTGATGAAACATGAGATCATTTCTTTTCAATGGCTGTTAGGGAAACATAACTTGGGGTCACAGGACTGCAGATCTTAGATCTTAGACTTTGGAACCAGAAGGGTCATTAGATATTCTCTAGTTAAACACCATCATTTTAGAGATGAGGCAACCAAGGCATAGAGAGGAAATGTGGTTGCTTAAGGTCATACAAAGGATAACAGAGCCAGGAGTCCATCTCAGGTCCTCAGTCTTTTCCTTTCACTCTTCTTCCTTTCCCACCTTCCCAGTGAAGGCTTAACAAAAGACTTCAAATTAGTTTTTTCTTTATATTTATGGAGTGAGACATTAAATTTCTTTGTATGCCAGTGTATGTCATTTCCCTGTTCTAGGCCCTAGTCTTCTTCTCTGAAAAATGAGGAGTTTGGACTAAATGATTTCTAAGATCTCTTCCATCTCTGGTTTCCCAATCAATGATTTCTATGGATAAATACTTAGTGAATTTAGAGAAACAGGGTTATAGTAAGAAAGAGGATCTGTAGAAATCAGACTGTGAAACATTGTGGTGCCTCTAGGGTCTGCCAGACTATAACCAGATGGAAGCATTTGGCAAGACATCAGTGCCTCATTTCACCTAAGCCTATGAGGTACCTAGAGGAGCCATCATTGTTCCCATTGCATAAATGAGGAAACTTAGAGGATAAATGACTGCTCCATGGTCACACAGTTGTTAAATTGCAGAGTCTAAGCTGAAGTCCTGATTTTCATCCAAATGTTCTTTCACCAACACGATTATTTTAAAAACCACTAGACCCATCAGTGGCAAGGGAATCATGGTTTCCTGATTCAAGAGGGTCTTGACATTAATGAAGAATGGAGGGCAAGTGTATTTGGATCCTTCCAGACAATGTGTTCTCAGAGACTGGCTGTAATAAAGCAAACAAGCTAGATGGTTACAAGGAATACCAGCAATATCTGTACAGGTTAGAGTTATGGCAATTCAACTTGTCTGGGGCTTTTGGGGTAGGTGAATCACTTTGCAGCTTGGGAAACAGTCCACTGGGAATCCTTCATAGGTTCCCCTCCCACAAACCTTCCAACCTCCCTCCAAACCTTCCAACTTAATCTAAAGGAGCCACTTTTGGCCTAGATGAGTAAGTTTTTTCCTTATCTTGCCTGGAACCAGGCCTCCACCTCCCTTTGCAACCAGCAGCTGCAAACCACATTGCCTTTGCCTGGGCCATCATCCCTGCCTCCTTCCCACAACATTCTTGGACTCCACCCTTCAAACCATTATTTGTACTGATACGGAAGTTTTACCCTTACCTTGTCTAAAGCCAGGTCTCCACTTCACTGCCCAGCCCTACCTAGAACATACCCCCATTTCAGATTCCAGCTTCCCTTCATGTGATATCTTCACTGAGGGAAGAGTCTGTCTTGTGTTTTTGTATTTCTATCCTCAGTGAGTATTACGGTGTCTTATACATAATGAATATTCTATGGATCTTGTATCTATCTATCTATCATCTATCTATCTATTTAGCTGGGAAGGGGAAGGAAAAGAAAAGTTTCCCTGGAGGCAATGCGAGGGATTTTGAAATGCTCTGAGGTTCTGAAATGATGTGAAAAACCAAAGAATAAGAACAAAGAAAATTCTCTATGATTGCCTCCAACTTAATCCCTCCCATCCCAAGAAGAAGTTGTAGAGAGATGGCTTACATGGGTGGGTATGTAGTGGTGATCTTCACATAGTCCCAGGGCTCAGGAGGCTGGGGTGGAGTGAATCTCAGAGGTCCAAGAGGAGCCTTGGCAAAAGGGACACCCAGGAAAACCTGGACAGGTTTATTAAATCCTTTTAGGCTTGTATATTTGCCTTGGACTTTCCCATATTGAGTGTGCACTACAGGTGTTGAGGCATGCTGCCCTATGCAACATGAAGAGAGGGAAAAGTGATTTCACTCAAGGAAGCAACATGATGGGGTAGAATCAGCATGGGACTAGTTGGGTGATGGGCATCTTCCCCCCACTCAGTCCTTCACTAAGTGCCAACTATAGAGAAATAACAATCTCTCTGGCCCTCAGTTTCCTGACCTGTAAATTAGGGACAATACTATCTCCCTATTACAAATATCAGATGAGAAAATAGATGCAAAAATGCTATAAAGATACCAGAGCCATAAGATCAACTCACATTTTTGCAGTACTTTAATATTCTAACAAAGTGCTTTCCCACAACCCTGTAAGGTAAATAGTATTATGCTCCTCATCTTACAGATGGAAATACTGAGACTCCTAGGGTTAAGATACTGCCCAAGATCATGTAGCTAGTAGGCACTTTTTTAACTCCAAGTTCTGAGCATTTCCACTAGGCCACAGCTGCCTTTAAGAATGAGGTTTAATAGGAATGCACATTTATAAAATGTCCTTTCTTGAGAATCTTTGAGTTCCTTTATTCAACACATTTTACTGAGTACTTGTTATACACAGTATACTGGGCTCGGTACTAAGGGAAGCACAGATGAATAAGACCCAGTCCCTGCTAGAGGAAGCTTAAACACTCACTATCTTATCATTGGCATAATCCACAACCTATTTCTGACAACTTCTTAGTGCTAAAGAGTTGCCTGAAATACATAGGGGTTAAGTGACTTGCCCAAGGTCACACAGCTAGGAAGTATCAGAAACAGTGTTTGGACCCAGAACTTCTTAACTTCAAACTCAACACTTTGTTGACTATTCCATATCCTCTATGGCACTGCTTCTTGGTACATGGCAGGGATAGTAAGTAGTAGTAGTAGTAGTAGTAGTAGTAGTAGTAGTTGTAGTAGTAGTAGTAGCTGCTGACAGCAAAGGGAGTTGCTGCCACTTTAATAAAACCCCAAGCTTCTTTCCATGGAAAGCCACAGGAAGGCAGATTCTGGCACTGAATCTATCAGAAATCCCAGATCTTGCCTAGGTTTCTGCCAGGGTAATATCCAAAGCTCTGTTATTTTTGTAGGTATGTAGGGGGAAAACTTACCCCGAGTTGGTAAAGCAAGACAGGAACAGAAGACCAAGGAAAGTAACCACATAATATCAGGAGAAATGTTTTCCCAGGTGCCTGGTACAGGCACTAAAGTTGTCCTTGAAAGTACTGATGGTTCTTGCTTTGAAGTGCTTCTCAAATGTTGTCTGACTGACTAATAAGGCCAAAGTAAAATCAGACAAAAACAATAAATGGATTTATCCCCTTACAAATATTGTTCTTTTATTAGGAAGTGTTGGTGTTTGGAAGCTATCCCTGTAAATAACCCACTGTCACCATCTGCTTAGCTCCGTCCCCCAAATGCTCAGATTACAAGCTCATTATGGTGAAAATTATGCTAAGGAGATTTTAACCCTAAATGCAATCTGATTTTTCTCCTTGTCTCAGGGGTGAGCATAGTCAGTCACATAGCTTGGTATGAGAGGTGGTGAGGTTTAGGGGGACAGACTGAAGGTTTAAATAAGTCTTGGGTCTGCCCTTAGGCCCACCCACACTATTTGTCACGGTGATCTTGAAGAAGCTTCTTAATTTCTTGTCATTATTCTTCTCTCATTAATAGAATGGGCATGAGTCCCTCACTGTCAGGAAGTCTAATCCTTTACAGAAAAAAAAATCATTGTGATTTGTCCAAAGAGAAAAAAATCAGTGCCAGCAGTAAACTTGAATATAGTTGGGGAAGATTGTGAAGGAAACAAGACAAGAAGTGTTTTTCTCCAAAGAGCCCATGCAACCCATGGCCCAGTGCCTCCCAAAATTCTAAGCTCACGTATACTGTATTTAACCTTCAGGTTCTCCTAATCATTGTATCTTTGTGGTTTTGTTATATTGTTACTATGGTAAATCCCTAGTTATAACTTTTGTCTAGGTCCAGGATTCTTTTGTGGATCCATTAACTTGGATAGTGAAAAAATGTCATCTTTATTTTTCACTAGTGCACTAAGGGCTTGCTTTATGCATACCCAGATACCTAACATGGAGGTATCTTGCTTCTGAGAGAAGACATCCTGCATTTCCCTAGCACATGGGTGGGAGCAGCCCCTTTTGCTAACTTGTGTAGCCAGAACACGCTACATCTTTAAACTGCCAGACTGAACAGTCTCCTTCTCTTTTCTATGTGGTCTTTTGCTGCGTTGGATTTGGAGAAAGTAAAGGTTCACCCACAGCGTGGGCACTATCACTTGAATTGATGAGAGGGGGAAGGGTTACCTTGCCCCCTCTCCTTTTAGGCCCCACGACCCTGAGAAATTGGGCTTCTCAGTTTGTTCTTCTCAGTTCTGGGTGCATGGATCCCCACTAACCTCACAATCAAGCCATGGTGACCTTGGAGCCAAGATTCCTGACTAAATGCTATAGCTAGCCAGTACAGCAGGAAAGCCCTGAGAAGCCAGGGTGCCTAGTACTTGAGCCCAGGGATAGCTTTCTGTGTACTACTCAGAAATTAAGCTGTGAACCTAATCCCCCCATAATGAGAATTATACTCGGAGGATTCAGGAGTACGTTTGTATACTTGTCATTATACTTTTGAAGTAAATATTCCTTTGTCAAATCTAATCTGACTGTTAAGTGGTTAAATGACATTGGGATAAAAGAACCACCCTTTCAGTTAGGGGAACCCCAAAAGTAAGGGTTGGAGCCCCCAGCGGGTCTCCAAATCTCCAAACCTCCTAAAGGGTATTGCAGAATCCTGGAGGAGGGTTGACATGTAACACATCTGGCCTTCATGCAGTGGGGGCCAGGGGTAATCACTGTTACACTAAGTTTCAATTAAAATACTGAATTATCTTCAATTATTTTTTAAATCACTCTAAGAAGGGTTCTACAAACTTTGCCTGACTGACACAGGGTCTATGACATAAAAAGGTTAAAAACCCCTGGTCTGGGCTTTGAATGATGTGGACAAGAGCTTTTACAGTTACTGTACATGCCTCCTGAATTCAAGGAGACAAATGATAATAGGTACAATAAAGTCTTTATCTTAAATCACAGAAAATGTTCAAAACACAAAGGACTCTGGAATGCATAAACAAAGGTGGAAAGCACACAAAAGAATTCACAAACAAGCAATTCAATTCTCTCCCTCTCTAGTGGGTCTCATTTTCCCACAGGTTCCCAGGATCCTCGACTCAGCATCACCTTGTGGTTTGGACTCCTTTCAGAAGGCCACTGAACTTCAGGTTACCAGTGAGGTGACAGCTTGTCATTTTGGAAACTTACTCTCTCCCTCAAGGTCCCATCACATAGACCACTAGTGCCACCTGTACAAGGGACTCCACCAGGAGGAGGAATATACTTTGTAGTAGCTACCTCTTTTTCATTAGATATTTCCTGTCAGAATAATTTCTTGTAATAGAGGGAAAAAAATCAAAACCTTTTGCATTCCCATGTCATCATTTTAGGTCCCTGTTATTCCTCCAGCTGTGGAGTGGAGGTGGAGGTAGGAATGTATATGATCTTTTTCTCTTTTTAGGAAACACACCTGCTCAGGAAATTCCCTTTCTCTGGATAGAAGGCAAGACCTTTGAACTTTCCATTGTGGGGTTGCTCAAGAAGCTGCCTAAGAAATCTCCAACTAGTAGAATGTATCTGGGACCATGCTACCTAGGATCCCCTAACTCTAAGTAGGAGGAAGGGGTTCAGGAGGTAGGATCCATGAAATTCCCTCTCAGGCTGAGTGTATGGAGCTTCAGTACTGCACCACTCTTTAAGTTGTGGTCAATCTTTTGGGCCACGAAAGTCTACTCTCAGGTCGACTGGTATTTGGAAAGGAAAAAAGAAAGGCAAAATGAAGGCAGGAACTCCCCACTTTGACTGTGGGGAGGAACACACACAGCTCCCATTTGCTTTGCCCTAAGGCAATCTTTACAGGCTCCTGGGGTGGGGAAGGAAGGGTAAGAAGCAGAAATATGGCTTGCTACTTCCCCCCAGGAGTTATTTTTCTTCAGGAGAGGGAAAAGGCAAAAAGGATCTCAGAAGGGAGAGTTCTATTGGATTAAATCTATAGGATTACCCAGTGAGTGACTCCTTCCAAAGAGTACATCTTCCCAAGAGTCCAAGCCAATCTGTTCATCTTGGGGGCAGTCCTGGAAGGAGGCCAAGGAGTGGCTCCAAAAAAATCATTTTGGGAAAGTCTCAGTCAATGACGTTTAATCGAGCATTTCCTTTTTTTTCCCTTAAAAAACACCAGTGAGTATATCAATACCATCTATAGAGAGGAATATGTATGATTAAAGGTCTCAGCAAAGGCCTACATTTTGACTTTGGCACTTATTACTGATATGACCTTGGCCAAGTGTGTTAACTTCTCATTTTCTTCATGTATAAAATGAAAGAGGTTAACTAAATTGTCTCTCAGATTCCTTCTGGTTGTAATGAATAGTCCTGTGATTACAGTAAGCGTATCAAACTGATCAAGAAACTCCTCTGATCAAAAGTTTACTGAGATAATAATAATATCTGGAAAACAAATTGAAATAATCACAACAGAATGGAAATAATAATTCACATTCCCTTAACATAGGGGTTCCCAATCTCATATGCATGTATTCCACAGGGGGACAGGAGAAGCTTGTTAAGTAGGTAAGGGGAATATGGCTAAATAATTGTATTATCCAATTGAAATATTTCCAGAGGTTTTGATGCCACTTATAACTATTCATTTCTGTGAACAAGGAGTCAGCCTTATTTTCAATCAAATCCAAATCGAGGAAGGAAAAAAAAGGACAATGAACATGGTAAGTGGATGACTCTTTCAGAAACTAAAGCAAGAATAAAACTGTTGGTTGAAAAGACAGAATCAAGGATCTCACTAATTTATTTGATTGTGTTCTAATAAACATTCAATAATTTTATACTAAAAAATTTACCACATAAAGTTTTCTTTATTAAAAAATCAATTAATCTCTTTATTTTTCTCATGTTTGTATTCATGACAAACCTAGAATTTATCTCCTATCATACTGCACAAGGGGGTACAAGAAGGTTTACTGAAAGCCAAAAAATGGCTTAGAAACACCTACTCTAGAAAAAGAGTTTTCAAATCACCAATCTCAGAACAACTCTGAGACAGGCAGTGCATGTATTTTTATTCATATTTTGCAGATAAATAAGTTAATGGACTGAGAGGTTTAACGACTTTCACAAACCTGCACAGGAAGTAACAGAGTTAAGGCTTGAATCCAGATCTCCATTACTCTTTCCATCACCTCAACATATAGCCAGCAACAGGGAAAATTATGAAGCTGATTTTTGAAGCACCTTAAACCCCCTTTTCTGTCTTTTTCTTCCTCCTAATGACATCTGCTTATCCCCTAAGTATTTAATAATGCTATTATACTGTTCACCAGACACTTCCCCAACCCTACACCTTTTCTTTAGGCTAGGCACTAGAGACAGAAAGGAATAGAATATGATCTCCACACTCACTTCCCTATTGTTGCCCAGCTCCGAAACAAAATATATTCATCAACTATCTCCTGGACAGAATATGACTTCTCTGGCCAATGTGCAAACTCCCCTTGACCCACTAACTCGAAACAGTAACAAAGAGTTACCCATTAATCATAGGGCTTATACATTCAAGGTGGTCCTTGGACTTGGCTTTTAAAAAGGAACCAAAGAAGAATTGTTCTAGCCATTCTGGAAAGTAATTTGGCACTATGTCCAAAAATTCATATATTGTATGTAACCTTTGGCTCAGCAATGCCACTATTACGGCATACTCAGTCTAAAAAGATCAAAGAAAGAGGAAAAGAACCCAGTAGCAAAAAGCTAGAACTAAAGGAGGTGCCCATAAACTGAGAAATGGAATGAGAATGTAATGAAATACTATTGTGCCATAAGGAATGATGAAAGGAATGGTTTCACGGAGAAACCTATAAAGACATGAAATCATTTTGAATGAAGTGAATAGTACCAAGGGTCAATTTATAAAGTTACAGCAATGCTGTGAAAAACAAACAACTTTGAAAGACTTAAGAACTCTCATCATTGTAATAACAGACCATGATGTTAGAGGATGGATGGTGAAGGCATGCTACTTACCTTCTGACAGAGAGCTGATGAAGTTGGAGGTGCTGAATGAGACATAGGATCTTTGGTCATGTCCAATGTGGAAATTTGTTTTAATTGACTATACATAATTTGTTACAAAGGTTTTTATTTTCTTTTTTTTCAATGTTGAGGGGTTAGAGGTAAAGAAAACAAATTTTTGTTCATTGAAAACATTTTAAAAAAATTTTAAAGATGTAGGAGATTAAAAAAAAAGTCATAGCCACAGAGAAAGAAGAAAGACACAGATTCTCCACTCCAACCCCACTCACCCTGTACCCCACCAGAGGTAGGCCCAGAAACTCAGAGAAGGACACATATGAAGACATTGGACTACCTGTGACCTTTAGGGTGTCCTGCACGTCCATATGGCCTATTCAAGGAACAGTATGTACCCAGGGGTGGCACTAGGTGGCAACATGGAAAAAAAAAACCCAGATCCTTTTACTCCATGAAACAAAGAAAACCTCTGGTTAGAGGAAGATCTAATATTACAAATCCTGGTTCTTTTTAAAACACTTCATACTACCTTAGTTATATAAGAATCACAGCTGAAGATTAATAATTCCTTGTATTTGTGAAAAGCATTGTACTTTTTGTAGTACTTTCAAATATATAGTCATACTTGATTCTTACAGCAGTCCTGCAAGACAGATGGCAAGGATTACTATTTCCATTTGTCAGATGAGCTCCCTTCAGCACAAAGAGAGTAACTTAGAATCATAGGACTGGGATTGGGAAGGGATTTTAAAGATTATCTAGCCCAGCTCTATCATTTTACAGATAAAGAAATTAAGTTCCTGGGATGGCAAATGATGTACTCAAAGTCAGAGGTAGAGCCTGGATTCATACCCAAGTCATCTGGATTCAAAAACCAGCCTCCTTTCTCTTACAACTAGGCTCCCTTAAGGTAAATCAATCAACCAACAATGCATCTACTGTGTGCACAGCCCTGTTCTGGGGGATAGGGAGAATACAAAGTTTAACACCCCATCTTTATGAAGCTAAAAGTCTAGTAAAATAGAATAATAATTCAATTAGTCATAATTCAAAATACTATAGAAGAGTTTATGAAAAAAAGTATATCTAATTTCATTGGTGTAGGGATATTTCCCAGGAGAGGGGACTACTTTTACCAGTGTAGATCAGAAGCATGTCTGTAATTTACACTCTTAGAAAGTTACTTCAGAGGTTAAATGACTTGCCCATGGCCACACAGCCAGTATGAATCAGAGGAAAGACTTCAGTTCAGGTGACCTGACTCAGAAACCAGCTCTCTATCCATGAAACCATGCTGCCTCTGTTACACTTGCATAAATATTATGTTTAAACCCGCAGGAGTATATGAGAACAGCAGAGAGCATAGAGAAGAAAATAGATATCAGAACAAAACCTTAGGAGTCAGTGATTCATAGCATATGAAAGAATGATGATGAACCAAGAAATTTTTTAAAAGTGTTCCAATAGGTTAAAAATGAACTAAGAAAAAGCTATATAATGGAAGTCAAGAAAAAAGGAAGTCAAGGAAACTGTCAAAAGAGTCAAAAACTCCAGAGAAATCAGGGAGAATGAAAACTAAGAACAGGCCATTGGTTATAGCACTTAAGAGATTGGTGGTAATCTTTGAGAGCTGTTTCAGTAGAGTGATGGATATAGAAGCCAGATTCCAACTGTGAAGTTTTTGGCGATATGGAGCCATCTTTGCTGTGCCTACACTATTGAAGTGCTATTCCTCCTGAGGATGCTAAGACTACATTACCCTGTAAACTTCAGAAGAAAATCTTGGAAAGAGAAATAACAAGTTAGCATAAGAGGTACAAAACCTTACCCAAGTTAACTGACTCTCTTAAAATTGAATTGGACCAAACAGATGTTAATGACTCAATAACACAACAAGAAATGTTAAATAAAGTCAAAGGATTGAAAAGTAAAATAAAATGCAAGTTATCTCATATCAGAAACAACTGACTTGGAAAATAGATCAGGAAGAGACAATTTAAGAATTTGGGGGCTCCCTGAAAGCCTTAACTAAAAGGGAGTTTAGATGTTAAAATCTAAAAAGAGTTAAAATAAGAGACTGGAGCAAAATCTATTATAATTTAACTGATACAAAACAGAATCTCTCAGGGAAGGCAACAGCAAAATTAGACTTGATTAAAGGGGATAAACAGGGAAACTATATTTTGGTGAAAGATAATAGATAATGACTTAATTGCAATTCTTAACATATATTCACTGAATGGTGGGCATAGCCTCTTAATACTAAAGAAAAAGTTAAATGAATTACAAAGTGAAATAGATAGTAAAACTGTAATGATAGTCAGAGCCAGACAATCTAACCCAAAAGAAAGAAGTTAAGGACCTAAATATAATCTTAGAAAATAGAATTTAGAAAAATTGCATTATTAAATTAATTAATTAAAAATTAAATTAATAAATTACATTTATTAACTGTAGAAAATCTCTGGTGATCACTGAGAAATAGATATGTATGTATAAATGTATATATATGTATATATACAGATATATATATGTGCATATATATATACTTACATAAACATATAGTTATATAAGTCCACCTAAACTGATATATATATATATATATATATGTGAATATCACATATACATATAGGTGCATATCGATTATGGAAAGTAGGGACAGATTTACAAAATTTGGCCATGTATGAGGGCATTAAAAAGGTCACAAACAAATGGGGAGAAACATAAGTATTAAACAAATCCTTTTCTGAAGACAATACAATAATAGTTATATTTAATAATAAGTCATTGAAGAAAAGTTAAACAGATTAAATAAACTAATCATAAAGACCCAATGGGTCAAGTAACAAATCATAGAAATGATCAACAATTTCACTGCAAAATTAGATGGGCAGGCAAAGCAGACCTTAGGGGAGAATTTATAACTCAAAACACTTTGATCAAGAAGAGAGAGATAGAACATATCAGCAAATTGGGGGTGCAATTAAAAAAAACTAAAAGACTGATAACTATTTAAAATTAAACACCTTAATAGAAACACTGGAATTCAAAAAAGAAATTAGCTAAAAAGAGTTAAAAACTTAAAATTTTTACTTAATAAATAAAACTAGGGGCCATTAAAGAATCAAATATATAGCCTAATTGTCTATATCAAAAGTGAAAAAAGTAAATTCATAATCAATGAAGAAGAAATACAGTATTATTATAAACTATCTTACCCAACTATTTGCCAGTAAAATTGACAACTTAAATGAAATGGATGAATAACTGCAAAAATATGATTCCCAAGTTAAAAGAACAAGAAATAGAGAGTTTAAACAATTAATACATTCAAATTGTCTTAGGAAGATCACGAAGATTACCTGGCAAGAGGTACTGGCCACTGAGGTCTTTTCTTGAGCTAAACTGCCAAGCATTCAAACTCCACTGCAGAGAACAGAGAAGCCTTCCCAGTAACATAAGGGGTACAGCAAGGATGCACATTATCATTACCATTATTCAATATTGTAGTAGAAATGTTAGCTATTGCAATAAGAGCAGAAAAAGACATTGAAGGAATTAGAATAGGCAATGAAGAAACAAAACTATCACTCTTTCCAGATAATATGATGGTCTACTTAGAGAATGCTAGAGAATTGACTAAAAAACTATTTGAAATAATTAACAACTTTAGCAAAGTTGTAGGATATAAAATAAATTCACATAAATCATCAATATTACTATATATTACCAACAATGCCCAGTAGCAAGAGATAGAAATAGAAATTCTATTTAAAATAACTGTAGAAAATATAATATACTTGGGAGTCTACCTGCCAAGACAAACCCAGGAACTATATGAACACAATTACACAACATTTTTCACACAAATCAAATCATCTCTAAACAACTGAAAAAATAGCAATTGCTCATGAGTAGGTCAAGTCAATATAATAAGAATGGCAATTCCACCTAAATTAATTTACTTATTCAGTGCCATACTAATCAAACAACCAAAAACTATTTTATAAAGCTAGAAAAAATAATAACAAATTTCATCTGGAAGAACAAAAGATCAGGAATATCAAGAGGATTAATAAAAAAAATTCAAAGGAATGTGGCCTAGCCATACCAGAACATCAAAACTACTTGGTACTGGCTAACAAATAGAGTGGTGGATCAGTTGACTAGATTAGGTATACAAAACATAGTAGTAAATGCCCGTAGTAATCTAGTATTTGATAAACCCAAAGACCTCAGCTTCTGGGATAAGAACTCACTATTTGAGAAAAATTGCTGGAAAAATTGGAAAACATTATGGTAGAAACTAGGTATAAACCAATATCTTACAACTTATATCGAGATAAAGTAAAATGGGTGCATGATTTAGATATAAAGGTCTATAACATAAGCAAATTAGGAGAGCATGAAATAGTTTATCTGTCAGATCTGTGGAGAAAGGAATAATTTTTTACTGAACAAGATATAGAGAGCATTACAAGATGTAAAATGGATAATTGGATTAAAAGGAAAATAGAAATCTGGAAAACAATTTTTATACCAAGTATCTCTGCTAAGGGTCTCATTTCTCAAATATATAGAGAACTATATATTTCTCAAATAAATAGAGAACTGAACCAAATTTATAAGAATACAAATCATTTCCCCATTGACAATTGGTCAAGGGATATGAACAGTTTTCATATGAGGAAATCAAAGCTGCCTATAGTCATATGAAAAAATATTCTAAATCACTATTGATTAGAGAAATGACTCTGAGGCACCACTTCACACCCATCAGATTGGCTAATATACCAGAAAAATATAATGATAACTGTTGGAGAGGATGTGGGAAAATTGGGACACATGCACTCTTGGTGGACCTGCTAACTGATCTAACCATTCTGGAGAGCAATTTGGAACTATGTCCAAAGGGCAATCAAACTATGCACACCTTTTGACCCAGCAATGCCACTACAAGGTCTGTATCTTTAAAAGATATATGACAAAGGTAAAAGACATATGCATACAAAAATATTTACAGCAGTTCTTTTAATGGTGACAAAGAATAGAAAATTGAATCAATGTCCATTAATTGGGGAATGACTAAACAAGTTGTGGTATATGATTTTGATGGAATACTATTGTGCAAAAGAAAATGACAAGCAAGATACTTTCAGAAAAACCTGGAAATTTTTACATCGCCTGATGCAAAATGAAGTGAGTAGAAACAGAACACTGTACATAGTAACAGTAATATTACATGATGATCAACTGTGAATGACTTAGCTATTCTCAACAATGCAATTATCTAAGATAATTCTGAAGGATTTGGGATACAAAATGCTATCTACCTCCAGAGAAAGAACTACTGGAGCCTACATACAGATCAAAGCATACCTTCTTTTTTTTTACTTTATTTTTCTTGGGGTGTTTTTTGGTCAGTGTTTTTTTAACAACATGACTAATTTGGAAATATATTTTGCATGAATGCTCATGTATAAGCTGTATCAAATTGCTTGCTTCTGAGGGGAAGGAGGGAAAGAGAAAATTCAAAACTCAAAATTTTACAAAAAAAGTTTTAAATTTTTTTACATATAATTAGGGGAAAAATAAAATATTTTTTAAAAAAGAAGTAAATATCCCTACTAAAAGCTAAATGATGTTAAGTATTTAAATTTAAGCTGGGCATTAGTGACTTGCTGGTGGCTAACAATGGGGGGGTCAGAGTAAACTAAAGCTGATAGCAGTAAAGAAAAGCTACCCACTTAGGTGTAAACCTAGAACTTTGAGAAGGAGTATCATGAGTCTTAGATGGTAAACATGCTTGCTAAACTTATATACACAGTAAAGAGAGTTGTTGGGGGTGGTTGATTTTTAAATCATGAAAAAAGGGACAGTGTGGGAACTTTATAGCCCTAGCACCTAACACATTTCCCAGAACAGAGCAGGTACTTGCTAAATACTTGTTGATTGTTTGCTTACTACACTCAAATCAATATCCTCATCTTTTGGAGCAAGTTGAAAATCAATAATTAGTAGAAGTTCACAGAACTTTTGAGAAATGAGAAACATGTAGTAAATAATCATTTACACTTCCTTTTCCTTCTTTTTTTTATCTTGCATGTTCATTTTTCTCATTTCCTTTTCTTATATTCTTTGCTCTTTGCTTAAATACCTGGGTTTGTCCACGGAAATTACAATAAATTTGTATAAAATAAAAACCTCATGACCATCTTAATTACAAGATAATGTGAGCATGATTAGACAACAATTCATGTGGAAAATATCTACATGTGGCTTTCATGGGGGGCAAATCCAGTATAAATCTAGTGTGCTCCATGACAGCCTGAAACACAGTGGTAGTTGCATTGTATTATACCCCAGTCAAATAACTTCTATTGTACTGCCTTCAGTGTTGGGTGCTATATTTTAGGTGGGATGGTGATAAGCTGGAGCATTTCCAAAGGGAGCCAACCAGGTAGGAGAGGAGCACAGTAATCATGCCATACAAATACTAGTCAATGGCTCTTAGATAGCCTTTCACAAGGTCATCTTCCCACTTTGTTGCTCTGTTTATGTGACCTTAAGAGAGTCAATGCCTCAATCATAAAATTTAGACAGTAACTGGTCTCACCTACATCATAGGGTTCTAATGAAGATTAAATTATGTAAGGAATATGAATTTTTTTAGTAAAGTTGAAAAGGTTATAAGAAGTTATTATTTAACCTCTGCCTGACTCCATTTTCATTCCTTCTTTTATATTTCCAATAAAAGAAGCACCAAGTAGTGTGGGCATTATGTGACCCCAAGCAGGTCTGGTCTGTCTTTAGATTGTAACAATACCAAAGGCTCAGGGAAACACTTTCAAGGGCTTAGATCTCATCTGTTTTTCATCCTAGTTAGAAGAGAGTATACAGGGAAAGGTGCTCAGCGGTCAGTGAGCCCGTGAGTGATCGTACCCTCTGCAGGCAACAGTGGAAAAGAAGTTAGAGCAGGCCTGCACAATATATGGCCCACAGGCTGCTTGTGGCCCACCAAAAGATTTTGAGCAGCCCACAAAAAATGTAGAGGATGTAAAAGAAAGTAAAGATGTAGTAAGTGCTTTGTCCACTCCCTGCTTAACCCACTTCCACTAGACACTATTGTGCCTGTCATGTAATTTGACTGGTAGGTTACCTCTGCATACTCTCTCCAGTTTGTCATGTGACCCACAGAAACCAAGCATCATCAGTCTGTCTCTAGTCTGAGAGGAGCAATTTCATGATAAATAAAAATCTTAAGGAATAAGTGTAATTAATTGATATTCATTGAAATTTCTTTTCTAATACAGTTTATTTGCAAAATAGTTTAATAATTAATTATACTTTTTACTTGGAAAGTGAGCCACTAAAAACCTATCTGTGGCCTGAAGAATTTAGCTTATTTTAATTTTGGCCCCTATCTACTGCCTAGTTGTGTACGTCTGGGTTAGAGGCAGCCTATGGAATAGATTTTGATCCCAGGAACTTGGGGTCACAATCCAGAGTACAACTGCTGCCCTATTACATAAGGAAAGGAATTTGAAATGCCAAAGAGAGTTTGTTGGTGGTATTTGAGAGCTGTGAAAACTAGTTAGACAGCTGGCTTGCCATCTGGCAGTAGGGAAAGAGGAGGTGTGGCACTGCTTGCCTTCTTTCACAGGTTGGTACACTAAGTGAAAAAGTTAAGTCAGCTCTTTGTTGGGGGAGCTGTGCCTGTCAGAGGGCTGATGACCAAGTTCTAGTTATGGCTGTACTAATTCCTAATTTGTAATATAGTGATAATAATTGTCATCTTCCATTTGACTGGAATCCATTGAATTCAATTGAACAAATATTTATAAAGCATTTAGCTAGGTGCTAGGAATACAAAGACAAAAGTGAAAATAGAAATTTACATTCTTCGGGATAGAAACAACACATATACAAATAAGTAAGTCTAAAAATAAATGCAAAGCTTATAAATATAAATTTTGGTATGTAAGGA
This sequence comes from Vombatus ursinus, assembly GCF_900497805.2. Classification (NCBI taxonomy): domain Eukaryota; kingdom Metazoa; phylum Chordata; class Mammalia; order Diprotodontia; family Vombatidae; genus Vombatus; species Vombatus ursinus. Next base: position 17,733,556 of record NW_020954571.1, on the reverse strand, counting down.
AGAATCAGTAAAGTAGAAAGTGGAATTTTAGGTGAATCTTGAATAAAATTATGGATTCCAAGAGACAGAAATGAGAAAGGAGAGAAATTTGTGGAAAGGCACCTCTGAGGCAGGAAATGGAGTATTCAGTTACAGAGAATAGTAAATAAACCAGTTTGGCTGGAATATAGAAGAAGTGAGGCAGAATTATGTGTACTCAGTCTAGAAAAGATAGGCTGGGGCGGGGGCATGGAGCCAAGATGGCAGAGTAAAAATAGTGACTTGTTTTGAGCTCTCTTTCAAACCCCTCCAAATACATGTAAAAATTGACACTAAACAAATTCTAGAGCAGCAGAACCCACAAAAAGACAGAATGAAACAAATTTCCAGTCCAAGAAAACCTGGACAGTTGATGGAAAAGGTCTGTTGCTCCAGGCTAGTGAAGAAGCGCATGGGCCATGCAGGCAAAGATGGGGCCAGAACAAACCTGGAGCAGGCCTCAGGGGACTGAATCACTAACAACTGTGGTGGTTTCCAGACTTCTTAACCCACAAATGCCAAAGATAACTTAGAATATCAGTAGGAAAGGTCTGTCAGAACTAGGTGAGAAAGGAATTCATTGCAGCCCTGACCCTCGAAGAGCCCTAGGGTGGCAGCTGGGGGTGGTGGCCACAGTGGCAGTAGTTGCTTCAGGAGCTCTTGACCCACAGAAGGTGGGGTGATAGAGCAGCTCTTCAGAGAGGGATTGCAGGGATTTCTCTGCTGCCACTCAGGCAGGATTCTCTTGCTTTGCACAACCTTGGATCTGGGTCACAGTCCTGGGTGGTGGTACTGGGGCAAGGAGGAGTGCTGGCATGGCAGAGCTTGTGGCAGCAGTGAGAGGGAATCCTCCTCACAGTCCCACATCAGAAAAGAGTGTTTGTGGTCACTCATAGACCAGAACACAGACCAAGAAAGGAGTAAACACCTCACCCTCGATCATACCACCTTAGAAGAACAGAAAATTTACAGGTCCCTAGAAATATCTCTGAAAACTGCTGCACAAAATCCCTGAAGCTTGGGACAGTACACCCTCCACACTGGAAGCATAGCCCTACCTCAATCAAATGATTGGCTGGGGACATGAACAAACCACAGAAAAAAAGAAAAAAAAACTCAGTTATAGAATCTTACTTTGGTGACAAAGATCAAAACATATAACCAGCAGAAGACAACAAAGTCAAAGATCCTACATCCAAAGCTTCCAAGAAAAATATCAATTGGTCCCAAGCCATGGAAGAGCTCAAAAAGGATTTTGAAAAGCAAGTAAGAGAAGTAGAGGGAAAATTGGAAAGAGAAATGAGAGTGATGCAAGAAAGCCATGAAAAATGAGTCAACAGCTTGGTAAAACAGACACACAAAAATACTGAAAAAAATAATACCTTAAAAAAATAGCCTAATCCAAATGGCAAAAGAGGTCCAAAAAGTCAATGAGGAGAAGAATGCCTTAAAAAGCAGAATTGGTCTAATGGAAAAGGATGTCCAAAAGCTCACTGAAGAAAATAATTCCTTAAAAATTAGAATGGAGCAAAAGGAAGTTAATGATTTTATCAGAAATCAATAAATTATAAAACAAAACCAGAATAATAAAAAAAAAGAAGATAATGTGAAATATTTCATTGGAAAAACAAATGACCTGGAAAATAGATCCAGGAGAGAGAATTTAAAAATTATTGCACTACCTGAAAGCCATGATCAAAAAAAAGAGCCTGGACATCTTCTTTCAAGGAATTATCAGGGAAAACTGCACTGATATTCTAGAGCCAGAGGATAAAACAGAAATTGAAAGTATCCACTAATCACCTCCTGAAAGAGATCCCAAAAGGAAAACTTCTAGGAATATTATAGCCAAATTCCACAGTTCCCAGGTCAAGGAGAAAATATTGCAAGCAGCCAGAAAGAAATAATTCAAGTATCATGGAAACACAATCAGGATAACACAAGATTTATCAGCTTCTACATTAAGGGAGCAGAGGGCTTGGAATATGATATTCTAAAGGTCAAAGGAGCTAGGATTACAACTAAGAATCACCTATCCAGCAAAACTGAGTATAATCCTTCAGGGGAAAAAAATGGATATTCAATGAAATAAAGGATTTTCAAACATTCTTGATGAAAATACCAGGGCTGAATAAAAAATTTGACTGCTTGACTATCAAACACAAGATTCAAGAGAAGCATGAAAAGGCAAACAGGAAAGAGAAATCGCAAAGTTGAACTGTTTACTTGCCTACATGTAAAGATGATATTTGTAACTCACAAGACCCTTCTCAATATTAGGGTAGTTGGAGGGAATAAGAGAGAGGGGGACGATAGAAGGGAGGGCAGATTAGGAGAGGAGCAATCAGAAGCAAACACTTTTGAGGAGGGACAAGGTCAAAGGAGAGAACAGAAAAAATGGGGGGGCAGGATAACATGGAGGGAAATATAGTTAGTCTTTCACAACATGACTATTATGGAAGTGTTTTACATGACTACACATGCATAACCTATATCAAATTGTTCGCTTTCTCAATGAGGGTGGGTGGGGAGGGAGGAAGGGAGACAATTTGGAACTCAAACTTTTAAAAACAAATGTTAAAAATTGTTTTTACATGCAACTGGGAAATAAGATATACAGGCAAAGGGGTATAGAAATCAATCTTACCCTATAGGAAAATAGAAGGGGAAGGTTATAAGAAAAGGGGGATGATAAAAGGGAGGTCAGATTGGGGGAAGGGGTATTCAGAATGCATGCCATCTTGGGTTGGGGGAGGGGAGAGATGGGGAGAAAATTTGGAACTCAAAATCTTGCAGAAGTGAATGTTGAAAACTAAAATTAATCAATTAATTTTTTTTTATAAAAGAAAAAAAGATAGGCTGGAGATTGTGAAGAACTTTCTATATCCAACAAAGGAGTCTATTTCTGGAAACAAGAGGTATCCATTCATACTTTATTTAATCCCTCCTTATTGATTTTAGTAGGGTTGTCCTTTAAGTGCTAACTCTGATACTATGTACCCCAGAACTCTGCTCTGGTTCATATTTTCTTTCTCTATTCTTTTTCCTGGTTACCCTATCAGCTCCTCTGAATTAATTGATCATTTCTATGGCTATGACTTTCAAATGTATACATCCACCTTAATCTTTTGTCTAAGTTCCATTGCCACATTTCCAATTGTTTGCTGGACCTCTACAGTTGGATGTTCTATGGGCAACAAACTGAACATGTACAAAACAAAACTCTTTCTCCTAAACTTAACCCTCCTCCTAACTCTCCTATTTTTTATTGAGAGCACAACCATCTTTCTAATTGCCTAGATTACAATCCAGAAGTCATCATCTTCAACTCCTCACTCTCCACCCCTAAATCCAATCAGTTGTCAAGTCTTGTAGATTCTATTTCCTTGGCATCTCTCCCAATACTCTTCATCTCCTCCTGCCTGAAAGATTACAATAGTCTCCTAATTGATCCCCTTGCCTCCTGTCTCTCCCCTCTCCTCCAAACAGATGTCAAATTGATATTATTAAAACTTCCATAATAGTCATGTTGTGAAAGACTATGTAACTGCCTTGCTCAAGAAAACTTGTGTTTCCCCTTTGACTTTAGGGTTAAATAAAAATGCTTCTGACATTTAAAATCCTTCACTGTCTATCTCCAATCTACCTTTCCAAGCTAACTATAGATTACCACCCTTTATTCTAGCACTCTATGTTCTAGCCAAAACGGCCCAGTTATTTTTCCTTAAACAGCATTCTATATCCTCCTTCCATACCTCACACAAGTTACCCCTCATGCCTAAAATGTTCTCCCTTTTGGAACATTGACTCCCTTCAAAGTCAGGTCAAGGGTCACCACCTTCTTAATTCCTTCAGTTGTTAATATTCTTGCCTGCAAAACACCATGTATTTATTTTGTATACACTCTATATTTATTTCACTATAAACTCTAACTCCTTAAAAGAATATAACTTCTCTGAGATCATAGACTGTCTCAATTCAGTATTTGTATCCCTAGTGCACAGCATAGTATCTGGTACAAAGGACTTTTCAAAAATACTTATAAATGGATTAAATTGAATTTTAAGCACATGAGTGACAGGGTCACATCTGGGTTTAGGACTATCAATATAGCAGTTGTGTGGTGACAGATTGGTGAAGAAAAAGACTAGAAGTAGGGAACTCCATTGAAAGCCTTCTGTAGTATTCTAGGCTAGCAGTGCTGCTGGTTTGAACTGGGGTGTTAAAGATATGACTTCAAAGAAGGGGAGAGACCATGATATGCAGTAAAGATAGACAAAAACTAAAACTTGGCTAATGCCTAGGTGTGGGTAGTTAAGAGAAATGGAAGAATCAGTTTTGATTCTAAAGGTTATCATCTGGGGTTGACTCAGAGAATATTAATGCTATCAACATAAATAGGGAAGTTAGAAAGATGGATGGGTATTGTCTCATGAAAATTAAGGAAAAAAACAGTTATGTGATGGCAGGATCACCCTCTAGCATAATCACACTTATTTTCAAGAATGTGTTTCCACTCATCTTCAGTTTTCCTGCCAGCTAAGTCTTTAGCTGTTTGTGTTGTGGTTTTTTTATCTTTCTATTTGAGGTTTCCCACTTCTTTCCTGATCAACAATTTAGCGGCATTTTGTGAAAAATAAAATGTATATAAAAGCATTTCCATAGCAACCATCCCAGCTCTATTTGATCTCTGATACAGATTGTCTTCTTTTGAAGCTATTTTACCCCCTTTTCAGCTACAACTATTTACAGATAATATATCTTGGGGTCATTTTAATGTTTTCTATTGAAGATGGTACATGGACCAAGTCTTGAAGGAAGCAAGGAAGTATAAAAATTAAAAAATGAGTAGGAACTGTCCGTTGTTATTTCTTTTGTTCTTGAAGAGGACCATGGCATCAGGAAGGTGATGCCATGACATGCGAGTAAATTGGATTTAAGTAAAGGAGGGCTGTGCAAATTCACCAGCCTCACATTCTCCTCCAGGGCCATCTGAGTCCAGTGGCAAGATATAAATCAGGATGACTGAAAATGACCTCACATGCAATGGGAGACCTAAGCATGGGGAAAGTCTATACAGAGGCATGAAAGGAGGAAGTGAAGTATCACCTTTGGAGAAGACCAAGGAAATCATTTTGCCTAAAATGTAGAATTCATAAAGGAGTGGACTCATACTATACTCTTCCATGTCATTTCTAATCTCATTGCCTAGAAATAACTTGATCCCTTCCTACTTTTACAGCCTTTTCACATCTTACTTCCTCCCCCCCCAACACACACACTCACATACATATGTGGTGATCCAGGGACACTGTATCTCAGATACCATACTTTTTCACTGACTGCCCTATATGCCTGAAGTTCTTCCTCTTCATCGCTACTTTCTGGCTGTCTTGGGTTCCTTCAAATCTCAACTAAAATCCCACCTTTCCAGTCTCACTTAATCTTAGTACCTTTCTTCTGAGATTACAATACTTTGTCTTGTGTCTATCTTGTTTTACATAATTGTTTGCATGTTGTCACCACTAAACTAAGTTTCTTGAGAACAGGAAATGGTTGTTTTTTGCTTTCTGATTGTTTTAGCTGGTTGTTTGTTTAATTGCTGTTTAGTTTTATTTTGTTTTTTGCCTTTTTTTATCTCTACTCTAGCACAATGTCTGTCACATAGTAAATGCTAATTGACTTAATGTCTTGATTGACCACTACTCTGCTCCATAATCTCTATGAACAAACCAAACAAAACTACCAGATTTTAACCATACATGATATTCTGTGTCCTGTCTCCATGTTTTCACAGGCTATTCTTCATTACTTCCTTCAAGCCTCAGCTTAGGTATTTCACAATCTACAAGGGCACTGTCCTGATTCCTTCCACCTCATAAATTTCTAGTGACCTCCTTCTTTTTTAAAATTTTTTTATTTTTTTTATTTTATATCTTTTATGGTAATTCTTATTTATATTTTTGTTTTCAACATTTACTTCCACAAGATTTAGAGTTCCAAATTTTCACCCCATCTCACCCCTCCCCCCATCCCAAGATGGCATGCATTCTGAATAACCCTTCCCATAGTCTGCCTTCCTTTCTATCTCTCCCCCTCTTCTCTTATCCCCTTCCCCTTCAATTTTCCTGTAGGGCAGGATATTTTTCTGTAATCCATTTCCTGTATTTCTTATTTCCCAGTTGCGTGTGAAAACATTTTTTTTAAAAGTGCGTTTTTAAAACTTTGAGTTCCAAATTTTCTCCCTTCTTCCCTCCCCACCCACCCTCATTGATGAGGCAAGCAACTAAATATAGGTTATATATGTGCAGTTATGCAAAACACTTCCAAAGTAGACATGCTGTGAAAAACTAACTCTATTTCCCTTAATCCTATCCTGCTCCCCCCATTTATTCTATTGTTTCTTTTGACCCTGTTCCTCCTCAGAAGTATTTGCTTCTGATTACCCCCTTTCCCCATCTGCCCTTCTCTCTATCATCTCCTACTCTCTTGTCCCCTTTTCCCACCCCATTTTCCTGTAGGGTAAGATAGATTTCCATACCCAATTGAGTGTATGTTATTCCCTCCTTAAGTCAAATCCTATGAGAATCAGTTTCACTCATTCCCTCTCACCTCCCCCCATTTCCCCTCCACTGTAAGACCCTTTTCTTTTCTGTTTTTTTGTGAGATAATTTACCCCATTCTACCTCTCCTTTTCTCCTTCTCCTAGTATAATCCTCTCTCACCCCTTAATTTTATTCCCCAGGTATGACCCCTTCATCTTCAACTCACCCTGTGCCCTCTATCTATCTATCTATCTATCTATCTATCTATCTATCCATCTATATCTATATATGCATACATATAATTTTTTCCCTCCAACTGCCCTAATACTGACAAAGGTCTCATGAGTTACAAACATCATCTTTCCATGCAGGAATGTAAACAGTTCAACCTTAATAAGTCTCTTATGATTTCTCTTTCCCATTTGCCTCTTCATATTCCACTTGAGTCTTATATTTAAAAGTCAAATTTTCTATTCAGCTCTGGTCATTTCATCAAGAATGCTTGAAAGTCCTCTCTTTCACTGAATAGCCATTTTTTCCCCTGAAGGATTATATTTAGTTTTGCTGGGTAGGTGATTTGTGGTTGTAATCCTATCTCCTTTGCCCTCTGGAATATTATATTCCATGCCCTGTGGTCCCTTAATGTAGAAGCTGCTAAATCTTGTGTTATGCTGATTGTGTTTCCACTATACTTGAATTATTTTTTTCTAATTGCTTGTAATATTTTCTCCGTGACCTGGCAACTCTGGAATTTGGCTACAATATTCCTAGGAGTTTTCCTTTGGGGATCTCTTTTAGGAGGAGATCAGTGTATTCTTTCAATTTCTATTTTGCCCTCTAGTTCTAAAATATCAGGGCAGTTTTCCTTGATAATTTCTTGAAAGACGATGTAGAGGCTCTTTTTTTTTTATCATGGCTTTCAGATAGTCCAATAATTTTTAAATGCTCTCTCCTGGATCTATTTTCCAGGTCAGTTGTTTTTCAGTGAGATGTTTCACATTGTTTTCTAATTTTTCATTCTTTTGGATTTGTTTTACATGTTTTGATTTCTCATAAAGTCACTAGCTTCCAATTGCTCTATTCTAATTTTTAAGGAAGTATTTTCTTCAGTAATCTTTTGGACTTCCTTTTCCATTTGGCCAGTTTTGCTTTTTAGGGCATTCTTCTTCTCATTGGCTTTTTGGACCTCTTTTGCCATTTGGGTTAGGCTATTTTTTCAGGTATTATTTTCTTCAGTTTTTTGGGGGTCTCCTTTAGTAAGCTGTTGACTTGTTTTTCATGCTTTTCTTGCATCACTCTCACGTTTTTCCTCTACTTCTCTTACTTGCTTCTCAAAATCACTTTTGAGCTCTTCCAAGGCCTGGGACTGACTCATGTTTTTCTTGGAGGCTTTGGATATAGGAGTTTTGGCTTCATTGTCTTCTTCTGGTTCTATGTTTTGATGTTCTTTGTCACCAAATTAAGATAATATAGCCTGTTTTTGTGCTGCTTACTCATGATCCCGGCCAATTACTTGAGTTTTAAACTTTGTTAAGGTGATACTCTGCTTCCAATGTGGAGAATGTACTGTCCCAAGCTTTGGGTGTTTGTATAGCTGTTTTCAGAGATATTTTTAGGGACCTGAAAATTTTCAGTTCTTCCAAGGTGCTATGATAAGGGGCGAGGTGTTTTCACTCCACTGCCACAACAAGTTCCACCATACCAGTGTTCCTCCTCGCCCCAGGACCCTCCCCTCAGAACTGTGACCCAGATCCAAGCACTGGCAAAGCAAGAGATTCCTGCCTCAGCACTGGCAAAGAGATCCCTGCAATCCTGTTCTGATCAGTCACTCGATTCCCCCTCAGTCTGTAGGCCAGAAGCTCAGGAAACAGCCATGGCCCTGGCCACGCTTGAGACTTACAGCTGAGACCTAGCTCCTCTCTCACCACAGTCACAGATTTTTCCCACTGACCTTCCAACTTGTCTTTGGCATTTGTGGGTTGAGAAGTCTGGAAACCACCACAGCTGCCCACGATTCAGTCCTCTGAGGCCTGCTCCAGGTTCACTGTGGCCTGCGCACCCATGCCAAACTGTGCTCCTCTCCCCGCCCTGCACGATATACCTTTTTGATCAACCATCCAGGCTGTCTTTGGCTGAAATTTGTTTCACTCTGTCTTTTTGTAGGTTCTGCTGCTTTAGAATTTGTTTAGAGCCATTTTTTATAGGTATTTGGAGGGGTTTACCAGGAGAGCTCAAGCAAGTCACAGCTTTCCCTCTACCATCTTGGCTCTGCCCCCTCTAGTAACCTCCTTCTTAAAATACTTTGTGTATCTTTATACATAAATATGTGTTTGTATACATTTATTCATTCATGCATGTTGTCCATGTAGATTATATGTGTCTATACAAATCTGTCTATATGTGGCTCACAGGGACGTATGAATAAATATCTGTAGAGTCTCCTCTGCCTAATTTCTTCAAGTTTGATTCTTGCCAAGAAGCAAAGCAGAAAGTTGGAGCCAGAGGCTGACCATTCTCCTCTCCTCAGAGACTGGGGCTACCACTCTAGAATTGCATCTATCTATTCCTCTGAACACTGTTAGTTTAGGGGAAATAATTTTTAGGTCCAAGGTGAGCTCTTGTTTGCTATCCCTTAACAGGGAAAAAGTGCTTCCATGCTATGTATCCAAGGCTTGACTCCCTTCCCACCAAATGCCAGTTCAACACAGAACGCATGCAGAAAATAGCAAACAAAATGCATTTATCTAAATTGATAGCAACAGAAATCAGGGGAAGTTTACTGTTAATTATGTACCAAAACATACACAAAGTGAATTGGCTCTCCCACTGAGAGCAAGATTTCTCAGCCCAATCAAGAGAGAATGTCAGACCTCACCCAAGGGGTGGCACAGTGGATAGAATGCCAGGCCTACAGTTAGGAAGATGAGTCCAAATTCAGGCCTCTGATAGTTACTAGTGTGACCATGGACAAACCATTTAACTTCTGTCTACCTCAATTTCCTCAACTGTAAAAAGGGGATAATAATAATGCCTCCTTCCCAGAGTTATTGTGAAGTTCAAAGAGATAATAATTGCATAGTGATTAGCACAACATCTAACACAACATAAGCACTATATAAATATTAGCTATTAGCTATGATTATTATATTATGTTGAGGTTAGGAACATGATTGAGGTCCTGGTTCTTCTGCATATGGATTTCTTCCCAGATTCCTCCTCTCTTTTCAGTGACCTGAAGAGAATCTGGAACCATGTGTTTTCTCTCTCAAAGGTAGAAGCCAGAAGACCAGGGTTTCTCTTCTCTCTAGCTCTCCTCAATTCCTCCCCTCATGCTATTATTGAAACATTGAGTAACATTCTCCACCAATGAAAAGAATCTTATTCAAATGGGTTTTGAGCTGGTTGCAATAAAAAAATGAGAAATATGATAGATTCACAAAAATATGGAGAGACTTGTATGAACTGTTGCAGAATAAAGTAGCAGAATCAAGAGAATAGTTTGCTCAGTTACCACAACAATAATGTGAAGGGAAATAACTCTGAGTGACCTGATCAAAGGAACAAATAATCATTACTTCAAGCAACTGATAATGAAATGTATCTTCTACCTCTTGGCAGAGAGGTGATGATAGACAAGGGATGCCTAACCAGACATGATTTCTTATACATGGTCAGTGCATTTATTTATTTTGTCTGACTACACATATTTGTTAAAAGGGACTTTTTTTATTTGGGATGGAGGGAGGAAGTTTGGATGATTAGAAATAATAGACATGGGGAGAAAGTTATGATATTTTGTTCATTGAAATTAATTAATTGAAGTCTAAGTGTTTTGAAATAAGTTTAAGAAGTTGTACTGATGTTGACTATTAAGTTTTCAATAACATGCTTAATTTTTTTTTTAGGCAATTGGGGTTAAGTGACTTGCCCAGGGTCACACAGCTAGTAAGTGTGAAGTGTTTGGTCTCAGGCCGGATTTGAACTCAGGTCCTCCTGACTTCAGGGCTGGTGCTCTAACCACTGCACCACCTCGCTGCCCCCAAAAGTGCACTAAGCCTTTTTTTTGGCTAGGCAATGGGGTTAAGTGACTTGCACAGGGTCACACAGCTAGTGAGTATTTTGTGTCTGAGGTCAGATTTGAACTCAGGTCCTCCTGAGTCCAGGGCCAGTACTCTATCCACTGTGCCACCTAGTTGCCCCTAAAATGCTTAATTTTGAAATACCCCCTGGAAGCCTACCTACATCTCCACAATTCAAAAACTACTTACTTCTCCATTTACCACCTCCACTACATTTTATTTTGCACTTTATGCTTCTCTGGTGAACTAATCACCTATTACATTGTGTTATATTTATCTGTGTTTGTGTCTTATCCTCATACTAGAATGTAAGGTCTATGAAAGAACAGAGATGCTTATTAAGCATTGGGTAAACTGAATGGGAGCCAGAATGACCTTTTCCCATGATACTGCTGCCATCTACTGGACAAAATAAAATCATACTTGCGGTATAAGAACTGAATTGAACAAAATTTTAAGGGGATGCATTGACTATTGCTGGGAGGATGGAAAGCAGAAGAGTATTACAGAAAGGAAAGGAAGGAAAAGAACAGCTGTACACCTAGAAATTTAAAAAAAGAGATTTGTGGGTCTTCCTAAAAAGGAGAGAACTGGATGCTTTGAGGATTATGAAGCTGATTATCGTCTAAGGAATGATACAATAGAGCCATCTAAGATGTCAGGTGGGAGTGAAGGGCAGAGAAAGAAGCAAAGAGTGGTGGTGGTTAATGATTCCCTGTTCAAGAGTACTGAGGCAGCCACTTGTCAACCTAACAACAATAAAGAGTATTGTTGTCTTCCCAAAGTATTTATCCAAGAAAATAACAGTGAATTTCCCATCCTATGGTTCCCATAGTAATCATCAAATGGGTGATTATTCTCCTCTTCTGGCTATTCACATGAACCCAAATAATGCTTCCAGAAATAAAAAAATCTAAAAAGTATTGTCCAAGATTATATAGTCTTTTTTTATTATTTTTTTAATTTATTGATTTATTTTTAGTTTTCAACATTCACTTCCAAAAGATTTTGAGTTCCAAATTTTCTCCCCATCTTGTCCCTCTCCCCACCCCAAGATGGCATGCATTCTGTATACCCCTTCCCCTAATCTGCTCCCCCTTGTATCTCACCCACCCCTTATCCCCTTCCTCTTCAATTTTCCTGTAGGGAAGGATAGATTTCTATACCCCATTTCCTGTATTTCTTATTTCCCAGTTGCATGTGAAAGTACTTTTTTGAACATGTGTTTTTAAAACTTTGGGTTCCAAATTTTCTCCCTTTCTACCTCCCACCCACCCTCATTGAAAACGCAAGCAACTCAATACAGGTTATACATGTGTACTCATGCAAAACACTTCCATAGTAGTCATGTTGCGAAAAAACTAAGAATATTTCCCTCCATCCTATCCTGCCCTCCATTTATTCTATACTCTTTTGACCCTGTCCCTCCTCTCAGAAGTGTTTGCTTCTGATTACCCCCTCTTCCAATCTGCCTTCCCCTCTATCATCTCCCTACTCTCTTGTCCCCTTTTCCCCTATATTCCTGTAGGGTAAGATAGATTTGCATACCCAATTGAGTGTGTATATTATTCCTTCCTTAAGCCGAATCTGATGAGAATAAGATTCACTCATTCCCTCTCACCTTCCCCCATTTCCCCTCCACTGTAAAAGCCTTTTCTTGTCTGCTTTATGTGAGATAATTTACTCCATTCTACCTCTCCCTTTCTCCTTCTCCCAGTATAATCCTCTCTCACCCCTTAATTTTATTCTCCAGATTTCACCCCTTCATCTTCAACTCACCCTGTGCCCTCTATTTATCTATCTATCTATCTATCTATCTATCTATTTATAAATATATATATATATATAGTTACATATAATTTTTATCCTCCAACTACCCTAATACTGACAAAGGTCTCATGAGTTACAAATATCATCTTTCCATGCAGGAATGTAAACCATTCAACCTTAATAAGTCTCTTATGATTTCTTTTTCCTGTTTACCTCTTCATGTTTCACCTGAGTCTTCTTTTGAAAGTCAGATTTTCTATTCAGCTCTGGTCTTTTCATCAAGAATGCTTGAAAGTCCCCTATTTCACTGAATGACCATTTTTTCCCCTGAAGGATTATACTCAGTTTTGCTGGGCAGGTGATTCTTGGTTGTAATCCTATCTCCTTTGCCCTCCAGAATATTATATTCCAAGCCCTGTGGTCCCTTAATGTAGAAGCTGCTAAATCTTGTGTTATGCTGATTGTGTTTCCACTATACTTGAATTATTTCTTTCTTGCTGCTTGCATTATTTTCTCCTTGATCTGGGAACTCTGGAATTTGGCTACCATATTCCTAGGAGTTTTCCTTTGGGGTTCTCTTTCAGAAGGTGATCGGTGGATTCTTTCTATTTCTATTTTACCCTCTGGTTCTAGAATAACAGGGCAGTTTTCTTTGATAATTTCTTGAAAGATGATGTCTAGGCTCTTTTTTTGATCATGGCTTTTGGACTTCCTTTTCCGTTTGGCTAATTTTGCTTTTTAAGGCATTCTTCTCCGCATTGGCTTTTTGGACCTCTTTAGCCATTTGGGTTAGGCTATTTTTTAAGGTGTTATTTTCTTCAGTATTTTTTGCATCTCCTTTAGCAAGCTGTTGACTTATTTTTCACGATTTTCTTGCATCTCTCTCAGTTTTTCCTCTACTTCTCTTGCTTCTCAAAATCCTTTTTGAGCTCTTGCATGACCTGGGACAAATTCATATTTTTCTTGGAGGCTTTGGATGTAGGAGCTTTGACTTTGTTGTCTTCTTCTGGTTCTATCTTTTGATCTTCTTTGTCACCAAAGAAAGATTCTATGGTCTGGTTCTTTTTGCGCTGCTTGCTCATGATCCCAGTCAATTACTTGAGTTATAAACTCTTTGTTAAGGTAGGACTGTGCTTCCAGTGTTAAGAATGTACTGTCCCAAGCTTTGGGGGTTTTGTGCAGCTGTTTTCAGAGATACTTCTAGGGACCTGTAAATTTTCAGTTCTTCCAAGGTGCTATGATAAGGGATGAGGTGTTTACTCCTTTCCTGACCTGTGCTCTAATCTATGAGTGACCACAAGCACTCTTTTCTGTCTTGGAACTGTGAGGTGGATATCCTCACCACAGCCACTACAAGCTCCACCACGCCAGCACTCCTCCTTCCCCTAGGACCACCACCCAGAACTGTGACTCAGATCCAAGCACGGGCAAAGCAAGAGAATCCTGCACCAGCAGAGAGATCCCTACAATCCCCCTCTGATCAGCCACTTGATTCCTCCTCAGTCTGTGGGCTGGAAGCTTAGGAAGCAGCTGCCCCCAAGGGGCCATGCTCAGGGATGGCTGGGAACATGCTTCTCTCTCTCACAGCAGACACAGCCTTTTCCCACTGACCTTTTAAGTTGTCTTTGGCATTCATGGGTTGAGAAGTCTGGAAACTGCCACAGCTGCCCATGATTCAATCCTCTGATGCCTACTCCAGGTTCACTGAGGACTGCCTTGCCTGTGCACCCACGCCAAACTGGACTCTTCTCCAGCCCAGTGCAATAGACCTTTCTGATCAACCATCCAGGCTGCCTTGGGCTGGAGATTTGTTTCACTTTGTCTTTTTTGTGGGTTCTGCTGCTTTATAATTTGTTTAGAGCCATTTTTATAGGTATTTGGAGAGGTTTGGGGGAGAGGTCAAGCAAGTCATTGCTTTTGCTCCACCACCTTGGTTCTGCCCTCCCCCCAAGATTATATAGTCTTGCATAGAAACTGAAGACTATAGGTTGTGTTTTCCTCATTGTTGTCCATTGAAGCCAAGGGATATAGAAGATAAAACTTAGTTTGAGAAGTTAACAATTGGATATTCTTATCCATGTGAGGTCTGAGAATAAAATTAGGACTTCTGGACCATGGATTAAAATATAAGGATGACAGACTTCTGGCAAGGGATTGCATGTACCTAACAAAGATTGTTAAGAATATAACTGGAGGGGCAGCTGGGTGGTGCAGTGGATAGATCACGGGCCCTGAAGTCAGGAGTACCTGAGTTCAAATCCGGCCTCAGACCAAACACTTCACACTTACTAGCTGTGTGACCCTGGGCAAGTCACTTAACCCCAATTGCCTTAAAAAAAAAAGAAAACAAACAAACAAAAAAAGAATATAAATGTAGTGTCATGCAAATCTAACATTTTAAAAAGGCTTTAGTTAAAAAGGAAAACTACTTCTGTATAGCCACTAAACTAGAGAGTAACTGCAATGACAGAAGAATAATAGTTCAGACACATAGAAGTTCAGTCAACAGAATCTGAGAAAGGATCCAGTAGTAAAAACTATGACCTTAAATATCCATACACTGATGCTCAAAGTTTAGGCAACAAGCAAGGGAGAGTAAAGATACTAACTCAGTGAGGCAATTTGACCTATGGGTACCACAAAGACATACCAGGATGGAACCCATGACTAGACTATAGCTCTGGATGAATGTACTTTATTCATTTAAAAAAAAAAACTAAATAAATAAGGTAAGGATAGGAGTGTTTATGAAAAATTAATATTTGTGGAAGGAAATATAGGAATCAAAGTATGAGAGAATGATGGAAAATACTTCAATAAAGATCAGTGAAGGAAGGAAATGATTTTGTCATTGGAATACATTGAAGATCACTTGCAAAAAAAAAAGAAGAAGAAATAGGTGAGTTTAAGTAAAGAAAGGAGAAGCCTGGAGTAGAGGCATAATAGTGTTGAGAGATTTCATGTATCCATGAATCTGCTAGGGGCTCTCTCTACCAATAGGAAAACAACTAATAACTTCTTGACTTGTCATAATACAGTGGTTTTCAAACATTAATTATTTAAGTAATGATACCCTTTTAAAAAATGACAATCTGCTAGCACTTTCCTTAGGTCGTACTTAATTCAAACAAAATTAAGAATTTATTATATTTTTTCTTATTATACAAATATTTAATGTATAATTTTTCAATATAACATGTAGATATAATTATTTATTGATAAATTCTTTATGATTACAATACATCCTCTACTCAACTACCAAAGTCATTTTCCTTAAAACCTAATGAGCTTTCCTAAAGCATAAGTCTGACCACTTTGAGCCCCAACTCAATAAACTCCAATAGTTTCCTATTACCTCTAGGATCAAATATAAAATCCTCTCTTAAGTGTTTAAAACCTTTCTTAACGTGGCTCCTTCCTGCCTTTCCATTCTTCTTTCATTTTACCCTTCCATACACTCTACAATTCAACAGCATACCTGCTGTTATTCATACCGTCTCCAGACTCCATGAATTTTCACTGGCTTTCCCTCACACCTAGAATGCTCCCTCTCCTTATCTGCCAATTCCTGTCTTCCTTCAAGACTCAGCTCAAAGCCCACCTTCTAGACAAGGCCTTTCCCAATCAAATCCAATGTTCCCCTTCTCCTCTACCCCTTTCCTCTGATATCACCATCCATTTATCCTGGATATATTTTGTATGATCGTAATTGTTAGCATGTTGCCTCATCCATTAGAATACAAGCTCCTTGAGGTGAGAAGCTTTGTTTTTGTCTCTCTATCATTCCCAGTGGCTACCACAGTGCCTGGTACATAATAACCACAATAGAATTACTTTGGATGACTTTGTCTATTAGGGCAAAGTTCCTCAAAGTTGATGTCATTGATAACATTACTATTCATAATTCAACCACTTATTTTGAAGTTGAGGACACTGGGCCCCAGAAGGTCAAAATGAGGGTATTGGGCTAGATGAAATATGAGAATGGTTCTAGTCCAAAATCCTATGATCTTATACTTCTAAATGAGTCAGGATTGGGAAGGGGGAGGATCAACAGGAAGTACCAAACTATAAGAGAAAGAAATTGACTTCCCAATCAAATCAAAAACAAAGTCACATATTGACTTTAGGGATTTTGTAGGCCTACTAGAAGCTTCCACAAGAGGATATAATGAATAGAATGCTGACCTTGGAGTCAGGATGATCCAATTTCAAATCCAACCTCTGAGATAAATAGGTGTATGGGTCCGGGCTGGTTATTCAATCTCTCATTGAACTTCAAATGGTTAACTGAACTTTCAATGGGGATCCTAAGTCACTTCTTGCCAGAAAATGTATTTGTTCACATTTACAGGTTTGCACTAGCCAAGAGTGGTTCATGTGCATGAGTTAGTCTCACCTATGTGGTACTGAGATGTTTTTGGCCCTGAGATGACAAAGAACACATTTCCCATTATGTCTAGCAGCTGGTCTCTTAATTCCAGTGTGTACTCAGTGACCCCAAAGTACTCATCAGCCACCAATTCCAAAAACTCTGAGGGAATTTTTTTGAGATAAGAGCAGGATATTCAACATCAAACTGATAACAAATGACTTTCCTTGTTATTCTACAACATTCTGGAGATGTCTCTCTTTCTCCCCCAAAAAATAAGGTGCATAGATTCCAATTTCCTTAAAGCTCCATCACCTTCCTAATTTAACTCACAAAATACAGTTAGCACTCAACAGAACTGAAAAGTAGGTCAAGTTCATCTATAGGGCCTGCTCATGATTTTAAGGATCCACTGGTCCCTATTGTCCTCACGGTGGACCAAGTTCTCTACTGCTAAACCCTGTCTCCCCACCTATCCTAAGCAGCTAGGTTGTATAATGGATAGAGTACACTGGCAATGGAATTAAGAAGATCTGAGTTCAAATTCAGCCTCAGATATTTACTATCTGAGCAACCCTGGGGCAAGTCATTTAACCTCTGTTTGCCTCAGTTTCCATAATTGTAAAATGGAAATAATAATGTCATCCACTTCCTAAGGTTTTTGTGAGAATCTTATGAAATATTTGTAAAAAGGCTCACTTAACACAGTGCCTGGCACATAGTAGGTACCATATAAATGCTTATTCACTTCCTTTATCCTCCCTTTCCTTCCATTTACAATAACTCATAGTTGAGCTGTTTTCTGACATTCTTACCCCATCAAAATTTGCCTCTCCTGTGATTCATTCCCTGAGCACCTTCTGTAGTAAAGATTTAATCTGATCAAATTAATTTATGATAGGGAATATGATACAATGAGATGAACATTGAACTTAGAACTAGAAGAATCAGGGTCTAATCACAGCATAGGCACTAATTCTCTATGACCTTAAGCAAATCATTTCCCCTCCCTGAGCCTCAGTTTCCTCTTCTGTAAAATGAATTGATTAGAGTAGCTGAAGTCCCTTCTAGTTCCACAAAACTAATAAGAGTACCTAGGAGTATAATTTGCTTACATTTTCATACGGCCTTCTGTGCTTTAAGAAAAAAGCCCAAGAAAAACTCACTCTTTGAGAAAAACTGCTGGGAAAACTGGAAAAGAGTATGACAGAAACTAGGCATAGACCAAAATCTCACAACATATACCAAAATAAAGTCAAAATGGGTTCATGATTTAGATATAAAGGCTGATACTATAAGCAAACTGGGAGAGCAAGGAATAGTTTACCTATCAGAACTATGGAGAACAGAAGAATTCATGACCAAAAAAGAGATAGAGAACATTATGAAAAGCAAGATGGATAATTTTGATTACATTAAATTGAAAAGTTTTTGCACAAACAAAGCCAATGCAACTAAGATTAGAAGGAAGGTAGAAAATTGGGAAAGAATTTTTACAACCAGTCTCTCTGATAAGGGCCTCATTTCTAAAATATATAGAGAATTAAGTCAAATAATAAGAATATATAAGCCATTCCCCAATTAATAAATGGTTAAAGGATATGAATAGACAGTTCTCAGATTAAGAAATTAAAGCCACCTATAGTCATATGAAAAAATGCTCTAAATCACTATTGATTAGAGAAATGCAAATCAAAACAACTCTGATGTACCACATCACACCTATCAGATTGTCCAACATGACAAAACAGGAAAATGATAAATGTTAGAGAAGATGTGGGAAAATTGGAACACTAATGCATTGTTGGTGGAGTTGTGAAATGATCCAACCATTTTGAAGAGCAATTTGGAACTATGCCCATACCCTTTGACCCAGCAATAGCACTTCTAGGGCTATATCCCAAAGAGATTATACAAATGGAAAAAGGACCCACATGTACAAAAATAATCACAGCAGCTCTTTTTGTGGTGGCAAAGAATTGGAAATTCAGAGGATGCCCATCAATTGGGGAATGGCTGAGCAAGTTGTGGTATATGAATGTGATGGAATGTTATTGTGCTATAAGAAATGATGAACAGGCAGACTTCAGAAAAACCTGGAAAGACTAGTATGGTCTGATGTGAGTGAAGTGAGCAGAACCAAGAGAATGTTGTACACAACAACAGCCATGTTGTGCGATGACTAATATTGATAAAATTAACCCTTCCCAGAAATACAAGGATCTAAGACATCTCCAGAGACCTCATGATGGAAAATGCTTTCCACATCCAAAGAAAGAACTATGGAAGTTGAATTGCTATTTTTTTCTCTTCTGTTGAATTTTGTTTCCTCTTTCTGATGGTTCCTCCTACTAATCTTTCCTTACAACATCACTAATGTGAAAATATGTTTAATATGAATGCAAATGTATAGCCTATATCATATTTTATGCTGTCTTGGGGAGCATGGTGGGGAGTAAGGGAGAGAAAAATTTTAAACTCAAAAGCATACGGAAGTGATTATTGATAAATCAAAATAAATTAATATAAAAAAATAAGAAAAGAGCCCAAGGTGTGAGTTTCTGGCAGGATAACTAATGAATAGGAGAGAGATTTTTTTGAGTAGAAGCAGAGTATTTTTTGGCATTTTTCAGATCTTCAAAAACAAAAGCTCACATTTTACCTACAACCATCCATGTGAAGTAGGTAGTGTATATAATTATTTTACAGATGAACTAAAACTCAAAAAGATGGTCACTTACCCAGGATCATGAGACTAACAAATGTCAGAATATACATTTGAATTCAGGTGTCCTGATAGCTAGATCAGTACTCATTACAGTAGATCAGACTGCTCCCATTAAGGGTTTACATTTTTAAAGTATTTTAAGATTTACAAAGTCCTTTCTTAATTAAAAAAAATCCTATGATGTAGATAGGGTATTATTATACCCATTTTATAGATGAGGAAATGGAGGCTGTAGGAAATACAAGGACATAAAGCTAGGAAGTACCAGAGTTAGAATTCTAATCTGGAAATCCATTTTCCAAGTCTCACTTTTCTCAACTGTAAAATGGAGAGGTTGGAGGAGATAATGTATAAATTTCCTTCTAGCTCTGAGGTTTTTTGATACTATTATTTTGATGCTGTGTTCAGCAAACAAAAGAAACCTCTGTAAAGGAGCCAAACTTTCTGGTGGACATGGCTCCTTGGGGAATTACTCAGCAAGAATTCTGGCCTCTGGTGGGTAGGTTTGGCAATCCCAGTTTGTGAAAACCATATCACTAGGCAGCCCAGAGATCACTTACAAGACAGATTTCATTAACAAGGTTACATTTTCTTTGTTCATCCCTACTGTCATATTGGGATGTGCCATCTAGTCAGAGAAAGAGAAAATGGATCTATAAGAACCCAAGCCAGACACTGTTTATTTAAACCACCTTCTTTCTGCACCTTCTCTGTTCCCTGGATCCCATCAAGAGGCCTGTAAAAGTCACATCAAGACTTTCAGGTCACTAGATGATATAATATTTGTAAAAATCACTTAGCACAGTGCCTGGCCATTATAGGTACCATGAAGATGCTTATTCCATTCTCTCTCTAGAACAGACTAATCTCCTTTTCAGTACAATAATTTAATTTTTTCTCACTAAACAGGATCACTGAATCACAGCGGGAAGAGAGAGGCAACATCTAGTCCAATCTCTTCATTTTGTAGGATGAGGAAACTTGAGTCTCAGAGAGGACAAGTAACTTGCCCAAGATCACATAGCTAGGAAATGGCAGTCAGGATTTGAACCTAGGTTTTCTAACTGCCAGATCAGACTAGTCTTCTTTCCTCTCCTCTATGATTTAATGAAGTGCCATTTAAAAAAAAACAAAGCAAAAAGGGGACTTCATTCCTCTCTTCTGAGATTTATCATGTAGCCCCATCTCTCCCTAGCTAGAGGGCACACTCATTCATCTCCCCTTCCCTTGATTTGACTCAGCTCATGGTCCCCCCCCTTTCACTCTCAAAAGGCAACATACTCAATACCACCCTCTTTCCCATAGGACAGAACTCACCCACTTATCATCCTAAATTTAGAATAGTTGACAATTATTCTAGATGTTTACCTCTGTGACCTTGGGCAAGTCAACTCTATAGTCTCTCTAGAATCAAGTCCCCAATTTAGAATTTCTTTTTAGAACAGATAGTCATGATTCAGTTGATTGATAGGGCTGATTGTATTAGAATATTAGAATTGTAAGGGAACTTAGGATCCACCTAGAACAATAACTTCTCTTGACAGTTGACAGATGGCAGGTAGGTGGCACAGTGGATAGGATTCCAGGCCTGGAGACAAGAAGACTCATCTTCCTGAGTTCAGATTTGGCCTCAGACACTAGCTGTGTGATCCTGAGCAAGTCACTTAGCCCTATTCAGCTCATCTGTCAAATAAGCTGGGGAAGGAAATGGCAAATCACTCCAGTATCTCTGCCAAGAAAATCCCAAATGGGGTTATGGAGAGTTGGACATGCTTGAAACAACTGAACAACAACAAAAAGGGAATTTAGGGACTGCCTTGGACAATCACTTGTCTTGACAGATTACAAAACTGGGGTCTAGAGAGAGCAGTAATGACTTTCCCAAGGACACCTAGCTACTTAGTGATAGAACTAGGACTAGACCATGAGTTTCTAATTCCCAAGGAAGGCTCTTTGAAAGTATTATTGAATCATAAGATCATAGATTTAGAGCAAGAATGGATCTTAGAAGACATCTAGTAGGTCCAAAGAGGTCAAGGGATTTAATTGTTTCAAATGATACCTTTATTATGTTTCAATGCTAGGACTCAAACCCAGGTTCTCTAATGTCAAATCCAGTGTTCTTTCCACTGGACTCCACTGCCTCAATTGCTGTTTTTCCAAGCTAATCTAAGCCACAAAAATGAATAATAATATATGCCGCTATCATGAGAGTAAGCTCATTATGGAAAAGGGACAGTTATGAGCCTTACCCTAACCAGAAGATAGCCGTATTTGTGGTTGTTGACTGTAATGATGGAGGCAACAGCTTTGAAATTAGGGTCAGATAATAGATCCAGGTGACTTTGTGGAAGAAATTCACCATCAACAACTCAAGTGAAGCAATCAACCTTCTGCCAGAGCTGCTTATATCTGCTTCCAAAAGAAATACCCTAGAGCCAAATTCGGCAGAGGAAGCCCAGACTCAGTCAATTTGTAAAAGGCACTCTTCCTCAAAAAATCTGGTTCATATGCCCAAAGGGCTATAAAACTATGCATACCCTTTGACCTAGCAATACCTCTGCTAGGTTTATATCCCAAAGACATACAAAAAAGGGAAAAGGATTTATTTGTACAAAAATATTATAGCAGGTTTTTTTGTGCTGGCTAAGAATTGGAAATTGAAGGGATGACCATCAATTGGGGAATGGTTGAACAAGCTGTGGTATATGATTGTAATTGAATATTATTGTGCTATAAGAAATGATAAGCAGGATGATTTCAGAAAAACCTGGAAAGATTTGTATGGACTGATGCTGAGTGAAGTGAGCAGAACCAGGAGAATGTTGTACATAGTAACAGCAATATTGTTCAATGAAGAACTGTGAATGACTTAGTTATTCTCAACAATACAATGATCCAAAACAATCCTGAAGGACTAATGATGAAGCATACTATCTGTCTCCAGAGAAAGAATGGATACTGATTGAATACAGAATGAAGTATGCTGTTTTTCACTTTCTTTCTTTTTTTTCTTTCATTCCAGTCTTCTTGTATAAAATGACTAATATGGAAATGTTTTTACATAATTGCATATGCACAACCTATATCTGATTGCTTACCATCTCAGGGAGGGGGAAGGGAGAGAGAGAGGGAAGGAGGAATAGAATTTGGAACTCAAAACTTTAAATAAAAATGTTACAATTGGAAAAAATAAGAGAGCAGAGCTTAAAAAAAAATCTGGTTCATCCAGCCCAATAAAACAAGTGACCTATTCTCCTCTTCCTTGGGACTCTTCCCATTCTGACCTTCCACCAACCCAAATCATTTGACTATAAAACACAACAACTTCCCTTCAGAAGAACTTGAACTATGCCTACATGATGTATATTGAAAAGGACCACTGGCATTTATCCAACTTATTTGTTAAATATAGATGGGACTTAAATTACCTTGGTTTGATTAAGTGCATTTTTACTGACCTAAATTTGCAAAGATTAGATTATAAGCTCCTTGAGGTCAGGGGATGTCTTTTGCCTTTTTTTTTTATCCCTGTTACTTAGCACATTGCCTGGTACTTAGTAAATGCTTAATAAATCTTTGATGAATTGAATTGAAAAAGACAAATTCTGATTTTATATAAGGAAAAACTTCCTGTCTGGCTCCACCCTCATTCTTTAAGGAAAGATAGGATGACCACTTGTGAAGTATACTGTAAAGGGATCATAAATTTAGAACTGGAAGAAACCCTAGAGGTCATTAAATGCAAGCTCCTCAATTTACAGATGAGACAACTGAAGCTCAAAGAGGTTAAGTAACTGGTCCAAAGTAACATATGTATTAAGAGACAAGAGTAATATGAATATATGTCCTGTGATTCTAAATCGAGTCCTCTTTCCACTCTACTATAGTTTCTTGTTGAATTCAGCAAACAAGCGTTAAACTAGATGGTTTCTGCAATCCTTTCCAACCTTGATATGTTGTGATTCTATGACAAAAGAAAGAAGTATGGTGGTAGAGGAGAGGAAAGAAAGTACATATTAATGCACCAGGTTCTGCCCTTAGAATTAGGTTAAAAGATGAATGATGGAGAAGACAGTAGGGACCTTCTTCAAGAGTATGGACAAACTTCTCCTATAACACTGAGTCAACTTTGGGCAAAACCAGTAGAAAACCCTGGATTTAGAGCTGAAAGAGAACCTAGAGATTATCTAGTCCAGTCAAACACATTTTACAAAGAATGCTGAGATCTGGGGAAATAAAGTGACTTGCCCAAGATCATGCATGTAGTAAATAGCAGAGCTTGGACTAGCTCCCAGGTTTTCTACCTCCAGATCTAATATTCTTGTCAAATTAGACTTCTCTACCTCCTCCAATCTCTTTCTTTTTCAGATGAAGAAACTGAGGCCCAGAGAAGAGAAATGCCTTGTCCAAGGTTGCACAGTTAGCACATATTAGAGCTTAAAGGTCTCCTGAAACCAAGCCCAGGTCTCTTTTCATTATACTGTGTAGTCTCTGAATTTAAAGCCTCAATGGTTTGCTTTCCCCATATTAACAAAAGGCTGAATGTTTGAATATTGCCCCATTTAAAACAAATAGCCAGTATTATGAATGGCATCTCTATAAAATTCCTTCACAGGTCAAAATTCTCAGTCAATTCCCTAGGAATAGTGTGTCCCTTTCCACAGCAGGGATTTTCTACTGCTGAGACAAAGGGCAACTTTGCTTCCCAGTGTGATTCTCTTGCCTCACTCTGTTGATGCTTAGGATCTCATCCTCTGTTTTCCCCAGAAGGCACCAGACCAGAGCCACAGAATCCTTATCACAAGAGCACAAATAAGCAAGGACCTGTAGCTCCACAGAGAAGGAACAAGGATCAGTAACAGAGGGAGAAAAGGGAGGAAAAGTTGAGGCTGGAAGCATCTAAGAAATGGAAGGCTGTGGAAAGTCTTTCCAGGCAAGATGCTGGCAGAATTCTTGTTCTAGGGGAACAGAGTGAGTTCAGTTATAAAAAATTCCCCACCATTGTAATTTCCTGTCTTTGAGATTCCAAGGTGACTCTGTTAACCCACCACTTTCCATCACCAATCAGTTGGACAACCACATTTGTGGAATTGTGTTGTGTGGGATGGAATGTGGGATGTGTAGCTTAAGAAGCCCACAAAAAGTATTACATGCCTAATAGTTGGAGTACTGATATACTTTTATAGTTCTCCGGGGATTTTTCAGAAAGTGTGTGATGGTATTTTCTCCTACTACATGGTAAGCTCCTTGTGGGCAGGCATCATGTCTAGGACAAATCTTCAATACTAGACTATCAAATTAATGAGGACAAAGGACCATTCTACCTAAACTTGATATTTCTTCTGATTCAACTCAATCCAATAGACATTTATTAAACTTCTACATACGCTTAGATCCTAGCTGTTCATACCAAAAAAGCCTGAATTTCATCATATACCTGAAACATGTCTGCTACAAAGCTGCACCTTGCCTATAGAAATTTAGGCTCCCTTTTGGAGAGAGCACCAGACAGTTCTATGACTGGTAAGCTGGGATAATTGTGTCATAAAGTAAGACTGTAGCTTTGGGTGAGACAGTTCCTCAGTCATGGTCTCTACAGGCTAATGATAGGGAATTGGCTAACCATGAGATACCTACATCATGATTCCTTTCAAAATTCAAAGTCTTCAAGTATAAGAAAATGGCCACACTACTCTCCATGATGGCTCTGTGGAACAGACCATTATTCATGGGAGACGGAATCTGTGGAAAAAAAGAACATGAGAGGGTAGCCTAAAGGCAGTGATTGGCCTCAAGCCATAGCTCCCCCTTTTTGGTGGGGGGGGCAAGGCAATTAGGGTTAAGTGACTTGCCCAGGGTCACACAGCTAGTAAGTGTCAAGTGTCTAGTCTAAGACCAGATCTGAACTCAGTTCCTCCTGACTCCAGGGTCAGTGCTCTATCCACTGTACCATGTAGCTGCCCCCATATTTCCCTTTTAAAGGAAACTTTCAAGGGAGTCCAAAATCTGTCAGTGTCAGATGAGTTTTGCCTTCCAGGGTCCTCTGATGTTCCACACATGGCCTGAGAGATAGGGTAAGAAATAAGAAGGAATTTACAAGAAAGTAGGTGTCACTGGCTTTATGACATAGATCCATCACCAACAATCTCTTTAGTATATGCTATGCCTTAAGACCTCCACTAGCTCCCACTATAACCCAGCGCACCATATTTTCCCTAGTAACACACAGAGAAGGGCTCTCAGGGAATTAGAATCCCACTGAGCTTCCCAGTTATTGTCTTGTCTCCTATCACAAAGGAATCTCACCACAAAAAGTCTCACCTGACAATTCTCTTCTCCCTTCTGACAACCAAGACAGTTCTTCAATATAAGGGTCATTTTAGGAAATGCTAGTCCCAAATTCTGAGGTAACTCTGCCTTTATAAACTAGTTATGGATAGTCTCAGAGAGGGAGGGAGATTGGGACCTTAATAAGATACATTGGGTGTGGCTACTCCCTTCCTATCCAAAAGGGACAATTATCCTATTTCTCTTAAGGGGAGGGGGGTTAACAGGATCCAAGGTTTATCTAGCTTAAAAAGTCAATAACCTATAAGATTGGAAACACTTATGGCTCCTGTTGACTCTCCAAAGATGGTCACCAAGCCCAGGTCTCCTCCAAAGTAAGAGATGTTCTTCTGGAACCAGAATAGTACAACACCTTGGTACAGGGAACTCCAGTTTCCTCCAGCATGTTTATCCCCTATGCTATGAGTGAGAGGATGAGGAAAAGATTCTTCAGAATCCTTCATCAGCTCTTTAAGAGACCTCCATCTGTGTCCATGCCCAATGTCATGTAAAGAGTTCTGGGCATTGCTGCAGCAGTCTAACATCTCTTGTTGCCTTGGAAACAAGAGTTATATCATCTGAAAGTATCACCATATGCTACCATGGAAGGTTTTAATTTTTTTCTCCCTGAGATAGATGTATAACTCAGTAAGTCAACATCAAATTGTATGTACTTGATTAACTACTCATTATGTGGGCAAAGGCTTAGATATGAAAAAAGTGTGAAATGTGGCATGTTCAGGAAACAGCAAGTATTCCAGTTTGCCTGTAGCATCAGTATAAAATAGAGGACAGTGTGAGAGAGCCATAACCAATATTTCTATGGCACTTTTTGGTTTACTAAGCAGTTGTTTCACAACAATTCTAAGAAGTAGACATTACAAATATTATCCCCATTTTATGGATGAAAAACTGAAAATAAGAGCAGTTAAGTGATTTGCCCACGATCACACAGCTAGTACATGTCAAAATTGGAATTGGAAGCAAAACATCATGACTCCACATCCAATACCCATTCTAAAATACTATACCAACCAGCTATCCACTAAGTCTGGAATACTCTCCCTCTTCACTTTTGCTTATTGGTTCCCCAAGCTCCCTTCAGGATCAGCTCAAAGTTCATCTTCTATAGGAGGTCTTTCCTACCTCCCCCCTTCCCACAATATACTATTCACCCCTTCCATTATAATGTCTTCTCTCTGGGATTACCTCCCATTTACACTGTATATATCTTGTAGGTAAGTAAGAAATAATTGAAAGAGGGAAGACATTAGAATGAAGGGGAAATGGAGAAAAGTATCCTAGAGAAGGTCATATTTTAGTTAGGACTTGAAGGAAGCAAAGAAGCCAGGAGGCAGAGACGAAGAAGGAGAACATTCCATGCATGAGGGACATCCACAGAAAATAACCAAGGTTGGGAGATGGAATGTGTTGTTCAAGGAACAACAAGGAGGCCAATATCACTGCATTACAGAGTACTTGATGGAGGGAGCATGTAAGATGTAAGAAGACTGGGAAAGGAGGGCAGAGCCAAGATGGCAGAGTAAAAGCAGTGAGCTGCTTGAGCTCTCCCCCAAACCCCTCTGAATACCTATAAAAATGGTTCTAAACAAATTCTAAAGCAGCAGAACCCACAATAAGACAAAGTGAAACAAATTTCCAGCCAAAGACAGCCTGGATTGTTGATCAGAAAGGTATATTGAGCCAGGCAAAGAGAGGAGCGCAGTTTGGCGTGGGCGTGCAGGTCACAGTGAACCTGGAGCAGGCCTCAGAGGACTGAATTGCAGGCAGCTGTGGCAGTTTCCGGACTTCTCAACCCACAAACGCCAAAGACAACTTAGAAGGTCAGTGGGAAAAGTCTGTTTCTGCGGTGGTGAGAGAGAAGCATGGTGGGCTTTCAGCCCCATTCCCTGAGCTTGGCCCCCGGGGGGCAACTGCCTCCTGAGCTTCCAGCCCACAGACTAAGGGCTGATCAGAGGGGGATTGCAGGGATCTCTCTGCTGGTGCAGGATTCTCTTGCTTTGCCTGTGCTTGGATCTGGGTCACAGTTCTGGGTGTCTGTCCTGGGGCAAGGAGGAGTGCTGGTGTGGTGGAGCTTGTAGTGGCTGTGTAGAGGAAAACCCCAGAGTTCCAAGACAGAAAAGAGTGCTTGTGGTCACTCACAGACCAGAGTACTGGCCAGGAAAGGAGTAAACAGCTTGCCCTTGATCATAGCATCTTGGAAGAACTGAAAATTTACAGGTCTCTGAAAACAGCTGCACAAAACCCCTGAAGATTGGGACAGTACATTCTCCACACTGGAAACAGATTTCTACCTTAACAAAGAATTTATAACTCAAGTAATTGGCCAGGATCATGAGCAAGCAGCACAAAAAGAGGCAGACTATACTATCTTACTTTGGTGACAAAGAAGATCAAAACATACAACCAGAAGAAGACAACAAAGCCAAAGCTCCTACATCCAAAGCCTCTAAGAAAAATATGAATTGGTCCCAGGCCATGGAAGAGCTCAAAAAGGATTTGGATAAGCAAGTAAGAGAAGTAGAGGAAAAACTGAGAATGATGCTAAAGGAGACCCAAAAAAATACTGAAGAAAATAACACCTTTAAAAATAGCCTAAACCAAAGGGCAAAAGAGGTCCAAAAAGTCAATGAGGAGAAGAATGCCTTAAAAAGCAAAATTGGACAAATAGAAAAGGAAGTCCAAAAGCTTACTGAAGAAAATACTTCCTTAAAAATTAGAATGGAGCAAATGGAAGCTAGTGACTATATGAGAAATCAAGGCACTGTAAAACTAATCCAAAAGAATGAAAAAATAGAAGAGAATGTGAAATATCTCATTGCACAAACAACTGATTTAGAAAATAGATCCAGGAGAGAAATTTAAAAATTATTGGGCTATCTGAAAGCCATGATCAAAAAAAAGAGCCTAGACATCATCTCTCAAGAAATTATCAAGGAAAACTGCCCTGATATTTTAGAACCAGAAGGCAAAACAAAAATTGAAAGAATCCACCGATCACCTCCTGAAAAAGATCCCCAAAGGAAAACTCCTAGGAATACTGTAGCCAAGGGGGAGGTAAGTGGCACAGTGGATAGAGCACTGGCCTTTGATTCAGGAGGACCTGAGTTCAAATCCAGCCTCAGGCACAAAACACTTATTAGCTGTGTGACCATGGGCAAGTCACTTAACCCCACTGCCTAGCCAAAAAATAATAACAATAATAATAATAATAAAATACTGTGGCCAAATTCCAGAATTACCTGGCCAAGGAGAAGATATTGCAAGCAGCCAGAAATAAACAATTCAAGTATTGTGAAACACAATCAGGATAACACAAGATTTATCAGCTTCTACATTAAGGGTCCAGAGGGCATGGAGTATGATATTCCGGAGGGCAAAGGAGATAGGACTACAATCAAGAATCACCTACCCAGCAAAACTTAGTATAATTCTTCAGGGTAAAAGATGGTCTTTCAATGAAATAGGGGACTTTCAAGCATTCCTGAGGAAAAGACCAGAGCTGAATAGAATATTTGACTTTCAAATACAAGACTTAAGTGAAACATGGAAGAGGTAAACAGGAAAGAGAAATCATAACAGACTTATTAAGGTTGAACTGTTTGCATTCCTGCAGGGAAAGATGATATTTGTAACTCATGAGTCATTTGTCAGTATTTGGGTAGTGGGAGGGAAAAAATTATATGTATGTATAGATAGATAGATAGATAGATAGATAGATAGATAGATAGATAGATA